>NW_020799121.1:3931495-3944395 GCF_003259725.1 Athene cunicularia | reverse complement strand
AGGTCCACCCGCTGCCCGCCCGCTGCCCGCCCGCTGCCTGCCCGCTCCTGCAGATCCTGCCTGGGCTCTTCTGGCCAGCAGAGCAGCGCCCAGGACCCCCTGCTCGGTAGTTCCCCCCTGGAGAGCTGACTACAGCTTCCAGCAACCACTGGGGCTTGCTTTCAATTTCACATTGTTTAGGATGTTCCCGGATAAAATTTGTCTTAAAAGCAGCCTTAGTGAACATTGGGAGTTGTAGTCAGTTCTGCTCGTAGCACTTTTCTCTCTGGGAGGAGACTATTAGGGGCAGGACCAGTCGGTTTTCTCAGTTTGGGTTTTGTTGGCTTTCTCCCAGCTTAGATCCAGGCATCGCTGCTTGCCACAGGAGGGAGGCTGAGGCAGAGCAAGGTGGGGTCAAACTGGATATTGTCACATTTGCTAAGATTGCATTTCCTCAGTTTCCAATGACACTTTAATTTCAGGCAAGGCTTTAATAGTGATTGAACAAAAGCATTTTTAAGGAAACCTCTGCTTTTGACTCCCAGCTTCTGCAAGAAAGAAATGAATTTGACAGCTTTTCTCTTTAGACCATGCTTCTGTGGGGCTTCCTTTCCTTCCTCCTACAGAAGATTAACTTAGACCATGCTCATCTGTATGCAACTGCACCAACACATCAGTCCGAGGATGTTTTTGGCTGGGACCGTTGGTGGCTGGTGCAGTTTTCTAGCAGGGCTGGCTCCCGCCTCGCATCAGACCCAGGGCCCTGGAGAGCTGCTGATTATTCGTGACGGTTAGAGCATGAATTGTGGGAATGCAAACTTCCCCCTGGCCATCTGCCAGTGGGACTTAGCCTTTCATGGGGACACACCCCAACAGCCCTCTATACTTGTCCTTGTCAATACACCCCGGCAGCCCTTGTCGATACTTGGCCCTTTTCCTGGCAGCATCAGTTAACGCTATTGGTAATGCGAGCACCTGCTCTCCAAAGACCGGGCAGAGACCTGGTACCTCGTGCCATGCTGCCCGCCAGCACCCGTCCCACAATGGTAACCGTTGGCTATTAGGACCATGATTTCTTTTGCAATGCTGACCCAGAGGTGACACCTTCTTTATCTCGTAGAAATTCCCCCAGGCACCCATTTTGCTAGACCTTTTGTCCTCGCCATCAACTGATGCTTAAATTGATGGAAAGCGGGACTCACTATAAGGTGAGGTGATTTGAACAGTATTGGCCCTTTTAAAAGAATCCCCCTGTCTTGACACAGGAACCATGCTTTCACAGATTTGATCATCACTATTTAAACACAGGAGGGCGTTTAATATTTAAACTGATTGTGAGCACCTTCTGCTGGAAGTGCCTACTACAGCAAACCAAGCCTTCTGGTGTGATTAATGAAATCCATTGTGGCATTAATTTTCATCTCTAATGCTTCCTTCAGTGTATAAAACAAAAAGAGATTATACTGAGATGGTTTTAATCCTCCAAACAAAGCCTGAGACAAAACGTATAGCTGCAGCTGTTAGGATAAGGATGAAAAAAGCCATTGCCTGGATGGAGAGAAAAAGCACATATAAATCAGTAGATATGCCACCATTTCAGTTGGGCATCCATACAAGCTTAATGCTCATTTAGGGCCTATTGACTGCAAAATGTAACAGTGTTATCCAAAGTAACCTTGGGTTAAAGCTTTGTTCATAGCACGACCTGTTATTAACTTCCACTTCAAAAAAATTTCCATTGCCCTGTGAATTTAATTATTGATTTTACTTTTTAGAAATATATTACGTTACTGTTTTTTAAAACTCCTTTGTATGTTACTTGACTAGTATTTTATCTTGTATGTTATCCCAATCAAATAGCTATTAAAAACCATTGAGAATACAACAGTACAGTTTCTTTACAGTTATGTGGTGGCATTATCTATTAGGATTCTGAGATGTATTTCAGCTGAGAGCTGAGACAGTTGCTGTTTATAGGTGGGACATCTGACTCCCATTTCTGCTATTCTTGCCCTAGTTAGGCTTGGTTATGTCCTTTGGAGAACCTCAGCCTAGAAAAAAAGGAGAATGAGTTCAGTGAAACTCAATGTTAAGTGAAACATAGTCAAACAGGAGGGCTTTTTTTTAAATTGCACTGCTCAAGCCTGATGCGAGACTTCATTACTCAGGTACTAAGAACTACAGATAGTGGGTAGTTCTTGTGGAGATTTAGATCAAGCTTTTCAGGAGCTGTTGCTCCTGCAGCATGAAAGGTTCCTGTGTGTACAGTACAAATTACCTTTCAGCATGGAAATCACCACAGGGATGACCCTTTCTGAAAATTCAAAAAAGCCAGACTGATTCAAGCACACCGAGAACTGAGAGAAAATGACTGATGCAAGTGATGTCATCACATAGCACAAAAATGTCACCTTGTCCAGGACATATGAAGGCCTTTGCTTTGGTATTTGGAAACAAGGGTGAAAATAAAGCATTAGTAGAAGAGAGTGGTGTAAGATCACCTTAAAAGGAGCAATCATTCTTTTGATTGGTAAAAGGAGCAGTCATTCTTTTCTTGCTCAGGTGAAAAACTAACAGGGCTGTAAAAGAAACACAAGTACCGAAAAGTTCTATGCTGTATGGGGAAAAGGGACAGCACTGACATCCTTGCTAAGTAATTCCTCCTTCTTGTTTTTCCCCATCCCACAATTACCCAATTCAGTAAATAAGCCATGGGGATGGTGGAGAACTTAACGCAAGGAGCCATTCAGGGCAATCTGCCAGTGCAATTCGCTCTGCTAACCAGGTTTCTAAAGGAGCAAGATACTGAAACAGGCAATCCAGCTTAAGCTAGGGATATGGCAGTGTGTATTGTCCTCCCCAGAGGGTCAAGGAGAGGTGAACTCTAAGCTGTTGCAGGCTCTTCAAGCCCAGTGTCAAGTATGTTGTTAAAACTGGTGCTTTGAAATTAATATTCTGCCTTCTAGGGGTTTCACCAGTTGGTTTCTTCACAAAGGAGGCGTGGCAGAGGGTCTGGACCTTTGGTGGTTATGCCAACAAATACTGGAATCTGTAGGACTGTACGAGTTAAGCAGCACAAAACATTTTTCACACATCAGAAAAGCCACAAATCCAATAAAAGTCCAAGTGCTTCAATCGATACTTTAATCTCAGCTGTGAGGGCAGCACTCAGAAAACAAGCACTGCAAGGGATCATCCTTTTTCACTTAGAGTAAGGGGAGAAAAAGACATGTTGCGGGAAAGCCAGAACCAGACCTGTAAAAGTAGATTACTGCCCTGTGCTTTTAAAGCTGACGGTGGTGAGAGGAATTCCCATCACCATCCTTAATCTTCCTGACAGTGGGCTGACAGTCTTCCACGGGAGACGGCACAAGCTCTCAGGTTTATTTTGCCATGCTCTCTCTCTCATCTTTTTGAATGAATAATTACTTTATTTTTCTCTGTGCTTTGCTGCACTTTATTTATGACAAATGTTTTAGTTATTCTGGTTGTTTGCGTACCTCTGTGCTGAGGTGTTTCAGTGTACCACAGCCTCCTGCTGCAGGAAGATGGGCAGCAAGAGGTGCAGGCAGCCCAAAACAGTTTGCTCAGAGTTCGCAGTTACCCAGATGAATAATTAAAGGAAATACGTGCCTTGCTTTCGAAGGAGGCCAGAACTGCAAAGCCAGAGCTAAGAATCAGGTGTGACCTTTTTTTCTCTTTGCTTCTGTAACATCCAAAGCTATCCAGTATGTGTGTGCTCAGGTTTTCCCTGGTGCTGGGTAGAGGAAATACAAGAGGGGAAAGCGTATTTTCAGAGGTTGGTGAGGGAGAAGAGAACAGAAATTTCTAGTTAAACAGAAGGGAAAAGAAAGCTGTTATGAGTGTTAGCCAAGCAACATGTAGTAAAATAAAAGACCATACTGATTCTTCCCAAGGCTCAAGATCCCCAGAGTTTCCGGCAAGTTTGTTGTTTCCCAGGATCATCAGTATTACGTCAGTTAGAGCAGAAAAAGCACTCATCCACCAAGGTGACTCATAACATCTAAGTCAGGGGAAAAATCCTTTGACTGCTAAGGGTATAAAGCATGGCCTGGGTGACTCAGGACTGCCTAAGGACAAAGCTGACATCACACTGTGCTCACCCTACTGCCTGCATGTAAGGAACAAGGGATGCAAAGGGAAAAGAATAGGGTAATAGTTTTGACTTGTTATATGGCACATATGAGTATCACGCTGAGACATCTATGAATTAGAGACGTAAATACTTTGTACTACAGCTTTTAGTCACTTCGAGCTGTGAAGTTTGGAAGCATGCTGTAACGGTTTCTCCAGAACAAAGCTGACAGTGCTGGGAACAAGCAGAACTACCCTGGAGCTAGTGGAGTTGCATGGCCAATATTTCAGGCCAGCTTCATCTGTTTGGGGTACCACAGCAGCAATTTGACTTTGTTTAACACCTGACCATGACCAACCATATGACATACATGCCACTTTGGACTTAGGGCTCCTTCTTGAATTACCATGCTCCAGGTAGACTCCAGACATAGTCAGGGACAAAGTTGGCTCCCTCTTACCAGGACAATCTTCCAACACTTACTCCAGGAGGGCTCCCATCCTCACATACTCTTGTGCCAGCTGCAGGGATGGCCACTGTGCCTTCAGCATCATGATACAGACATACACTGCTCAGAGTGGCTGCAGCACTGCTTCTCATTGCTTCAAGCTTTCTCAGCTAGAGAATCTGCAAAGAATGTCCCAGGGATATGGTGAGAACACCAGGGTCCAAAGCAGATCTGGGATGGGGCCGCACAGGGTGGGCACCACATGCCCACTTAAGAGGTGTTAGGTCTGAGCACTCGCACACAAACCTGGCCCTGGCCTTGCTGCTTCTGCAGTCCACAGAAGGAGTAAAGATGTAATGGTTCCATGGGTAGATGTAGATTTACATCGAGACTAGGGCTGTTTTTTTTAATGAAGTAGGTGTTTTCAGCAGTGGGTGTGAGTTACTCCCTCTTGAATCTTACAACGTGACGATGTTTGACAAGTCTTTGTGGAACAAACACTTCTATTAAAAAAGAAGAAGTAGCCTGTGCGATTGTTCAAATGAAGACACAAACCAAGTGAGATATTTTTGCTTGTATTTCTTTATAGGAAACCATTAAGTCCTAAAATTACCTGTCATGGTGTCGACCATGGAATTCTGCAACCATTAAATGATTGGACATGACTTTGTGCTTTGTTGTGGGGAAAAATATTTGTTCACTATCCTCTGCTCCTTATGGATATGCTGCAATTCATAATGACTCATGTTAGGAACGATAGTCTTTGATCTAGCATTATTGGATTTCAATTGACCATGTTGACACGAAGCAATCTTGGTTTTAATGCAGCCTTCTTCACTCACTGTTGTGGTCAATTATTTCATGATAATGGCAACTCTGCCAGGTATTTTTGCTTCATTGAGCAATTATGTTGTTATGGAAACTGGTATTCTATAAATTATCTGAAGAGAGGCCTGATTCACTTCTTGGGAACAAGAAGTTTGAAAGTAAAAAGTACAGGATAACAGGCTTTTAGTTAGCTATATATTTATTTGTGTCATTAGTAATCCTTAGGGCCTATTAACTATTTGGTGCAAATGCCAGCACCCTTGTATCCCTGCAGGATCTGGTCGGTTGTTGTCCCTCATTAGAGAATGTGTGACCAGTGGGTATGCACAACTGAAGATGAGCTTGTTCCTGTTCATGTTTAGGTGACCCCCCTGCTGACCTTGCTGGATTTGGAGAACATTTCTCTGTTCCATCTGCAGGGCTCATGAGCTCCAAAAACCTTGTCCTGGCTGTGCTGTGGTCCATGCTTGAGGCTGTGGCAGGAAGGATGTGTCCTTTTGTCTCTGAGACCAAGATTTATGGGGGACTGGACACTGCAAGAGATTGATAATCTGATACAAGAACCTCTTGCTCCTGTTCAATCATTTAAACATTTCAGAGAGGCTGTGTGTGTGCTAACAGTTTCCTCCCCATCTATTGCTAGTTTTTTGCCGTATGATAAAGGAATGGGCAGCCTTGAGGGGTTTTTGGTTTGGGGTATTTTGTCCAAACAAAACCTATGCTTTCAAACTGGTGCAAAGGAATCCTTTTATTTACTAATCCCAAGCACTGGAAAAAAATCACAGAGCTTGAACTGTCTCGTCATTAGGAGCCAGACAATCCTGCCTGGATGGAGGCATCCTGGATATGTGCAGCACAGAAGCTTTCAGAAAGAGTTTTTGCAGCACCCATTACCTGTGAGAGGATCAGTCTTTCATCCCCAGAGATGTTTCTTCAACACTTTTTAAAAGCATGAACTATGACAAACATGTAGGTGGAAAACCATTGAACAGAGGTAATTAAGTTGCTCCTGGTTAGCTGAAGCTCATTCTACATAGTTGAGGGACTCTGCATTAGCATGAGTAAGTCAGTGCTATTCCCCAGCATCCTTCTCCTTTTTCATGCTTTCAAACTGTGGTTTCTTTACTTCTGTTTCTTTTACAGAGTTCAGTTACTAAAGAGAACATTGTTACCTTATACGTGTTCATCTTAAGCCTGAAGCTAAATGCCTGATCTTTTTGGCATCCAGATACAGAGGCCAGGCAGGGGACAGGCAGGGTGAGATGTCTGTCAGTGTGCGTTACGGTAACAGGGTTGTACTTGGAAACATTCTTGTTTTTCACCTTGTCCATATCAGCTCAAGCTGGAAAAGCCAGGTATTGTTTCTTAATATTGACCAAGTAATAAAATGTTTCATAGCATTTACTAAATACTAATTCATGAGAAACAAGAGTCCTCTGCCTTGAAACAGGTGTTCAGAAAGAAACCAGCACTAAAAAAGGAATGAAGTAAATAATAAAACTTCTTAATATTTAAGTTGCTTCTATTCAAAATGCCCATTCCTCCTAAAATAGCTTTTGGAAAGTGAAGTAGTGTCTGTGAATACTGCAGGCTGTGACATCAGCCTCCCTGGGCCCCAGAAAAGTGGCTCTGCAGGGTGATCTGGAGCAGAAACCTCTCCTCCTCTCAGCTCTGGAGGGCACCTGGAAATGTGTCTTTCTCCTTTCCTGGCCTTGGGGAACACTGCAAGTACTAGGAAAAGAGTGTTTCCCTGTCTGTGTAGTGGGGTTTAATTTGGGGGTTGTAATCAACCTTGTTGTAAAAATACCCAGGTCTTAATCTCTCCAGAAAAATGAAAATCCTGTCTCTTCTCATTTTAGTTGCTGATTTCTAAGTCCTCTTGTTTGTCAGCACCTTTCCACTTCACAGAACGCAGAGTTGCTAGACTGGTGTATCATCTCCCTGGGGTCCGCTGCCCACGCAACAGGTAGCACATTCAAATTCAAACCAGCAGCTTTGTAAGAGCGCAGGTCAGCTTCGGCTGGCAGTGACAGAGAGATCTGCTGCTTTTTTACAAATGTGGTAGCATATTGCTGTATGAGAACAATTCACGATGAAATAAAACTCGTTATGAGTAATTTCCATTTTGAACTCATATTTATGTATAAGAGTTTTCAAAAGAAAAAGAATTGGCAAATAATAGCGAAGACATACTGTTGAATTGTGGGTATTGGTTTCTGTTGTTTAATTACCTGCAGACTGCACTGTCCTGATAGAAAGGCAACTGCAGAACTTCCTATACTACAGTTCAGCTCTCTTTCATCTGGCAAATGTCTTTCTTTACTGTTAAAAAGTAAATTGTTTTCCATCATTTATACTGCTCAAAAAAATAACGCATCTTTTCTCCCCATGTGGGAACATGTATCACTAACAGAAGCACAACTCTGAAAGCTTTTTATTTGTTTGCTTTACTGCTGGCATAAGAACTCCTCTGTACAGCACTATGCAAAGATCCCTGAATATTACACATACAATGTCATCTGCTTTCGGAGAGGCAGCAAAACCAGACTTGTCCCGAAATGGCATACCATCTCGTCCTGTACTGCCCAAAGCTCTGCACAGAAACTATAATGAGGCCAACCTTGGGGTAACACTGCCCTGTAATCCCTGTTCCCCTTCCACAGAACGGTGAAGAGAAGCCAACAGTTCCCAACTCAGGCCATGCACAGATCTGGTGCTGAAGTTGTGACCTACAGTCTAGACCACAAATGCTCTTCAGCAGCCAAGCTGCAAGGGGAAAACACGAGATCCTGTTAGTACCTTTCTGTAATAACTGCACTTCCTGGGGTTTTGGGACAGACTCCTGAGGATCAAGGAAGGATACGCTGTAGCGCAGCTGAAGTCACATATGTGTAAGGGTGATGGTGTTAAAAGAGCTGAATAGAACATGAGCAAGAGAGAAGGTCACAGCTCCAAAGAGCTTGAGATCAAAACATAAGACACATGGAAAACACGAAAGTGATTAGTCTTAAATACCAGAAAGGAGAAGGGGAGAGAATGAATCCATATTACAGTAAATTTTCTGGTCAGTTTCTAAATTGTGAGACAAATTGTAATTTTAAAAAGAGAAAGTATTTATTCCTGCTGGGAGGACCTAGTTCACACTAGCTGTAAATGTGTTAGGACAGAAAAATCAAAGTGTTTAACTGCCGCCAGGCACTCTCATCATATCATAATGCCTTTTGAAGCGGTAATTCAATGATTGATCAGAGGAGATCTAATTAACTAACTACATCATATGAAAAAAACAACCACGGAGAAAGTTGTGATACTCTGGGTATCACATTCGTCAGAATCTTTGCTCTGCTGCGTGGGTGTGGGTGTTCTGTGGGAAAGCCAAACTTTCATTCAATGTATGACCTAAAAATAAACCCTAAGATTAAAAGTTGCCTTTGTCTTTCTGTCTTGCCTTTCCCATACTATTGCTTTGCATACTTCTAGACATTTTAGGAAGTGCATAGACCTTATTTGTCACTAACATATTCAGCATTCAATTAACTGCTTAAATCTAATAGTCACCCACACATGATCTATATGGGGGTGAAATTCAGATATGAGCATTACCTTAATAAAGTATCTCCTATCCTTGTTTCCTATTTTAAAATTTGATAGAATTCCATGCCTGCAGAGACTAGGCAAGCTCAGTCTCATCGGAAATGACATTTATGAACATTTAGTGCAGCCTTGGACTGAGTTCACAGTCAACTTCTCCCATGGGGTGTGTGAAAGCAGTGTGACCTGCGACGTGACATATGAGAGATGTGACAAACGTGAAGCCAAATATTATTCATTGGGATTGATGAATACTTTGACATGCTGTTGTAAAAGGATACAGAGATCACATGCATATTTTGCCTCCTTGATGGCCTTTCATCTTAGATGCAGAGGCTATGATAAAACTCTACAGCAATTCAGGCTCTCCAGCAGAGCTCGGTTTGGCCGATTGCCCTTTCATACCTGTTGTGCTTTGGACAGTGATTCTCCTCTCTCCTGGAGATCGGGTTGTTTTATAAAGCTTCCAGACCTTTGCCTGCCAAGAGCTTTTGAAATCAGCCTTGTTGTGCAGGAGGAGAAAAGTCATCAAAGTCTTATGTGCGTTATTTCAGAGCTGTGAGCTAGTTTGCGTTCTAGTTTGTGTTCTCTCCCCACATATTTGGGTTATCTGGTTTCTTTCAGAAACACATCATTATTAAAAGAACATCTTAGTTTAAATGAATATGATTTTTCCTATTTTAATCATCCTCTTTTAGGTTAGTGTCAGATGTAGCCTTATGTGAAGAATCTAATTCATTTTTATATTTCCCTCACTGTCTTGATTCAATGACATTGCATAGATAGATGAACATTGCTTCCCCAAATTTACATTTTAAGTGAAGAAATTTCAGCAAAGGCCAAAGCGGAGGGAAGCAACTACTTTCCAAAGCTTTATTGAATATCCTCCCAAAAGAGGCTGTATGGCTTGCCTGTGCCACACAGTCTGGCCCAGTGCTAATAATCCTTGCTCCTCCCTGGGCCAGTTTTGTGCTATTCAGTGTCAGGACAGGTCAGATACATGCTGTGTCAGTTTTACCCCACTTTTTAACTCCAAAAGAGTAACCTATATACAAATAACTGAAATATTTATGCATTTGCCCTTGAAGTGTTTTCGGTTTTTTAGTTTCAGAAGTTACTCTGTGGGAAAAAGAAGATGCTTCCACATAAATGATATGTCTGCAGAGCTCATGATATATTGCCTTACTCTTTGGAGCATACCAACATCCCTCTCCTGTGCAGAAGCCTCCTCCCTAGGAACTTGCTGTGGGCATGAACAGTAAGAGCAGGCTACTGTGATTTTTATTGCATCTGCACATGTGTCACCCTTGGTTGCTTCCATTTTTCTCCTGATGACTTACTAGCTCAATAAGGTGTAGCATAACTAACCTGAAGTGCTATAGCCATCAGAAATTGGAAAATCATTCAGCAGCACATTTGGTAGTTAGCCTAAGAGCCTACCCCCAGCTGATGGGGGGAAAGGCTTGTGGGTGAAGGAGGTTATTTATGGGAATCATTTGCTCCACTGCTGTAGAATTAGGTCTTAGAGTTGAAAAGAGAATCTGTAATAAAGGAATCTACATTTTGGAAAAGTGCCTCGCTCTGAGCTTTAAATAATGCTTTATTTAAAAAGCTGGAGTTTTATTTGTGTTTATAGGATTAAGCCAGGGGTTCCTCTGTGCTAGCATGTGCTCTGGAAATGATCTTCCAGCCTTTTGTTTTTAGTATTTTAGCATGCTTCTATTTAACTTTAGCTTTCTGCTACCATTAATTGTATCTATTAGTTGTTGGTCTGTTAAAACCTTCCTATATCTCAGTTCTTTGGAGAATAAGAGTCGTTGGAAATAGTTGGAGAATGCTGGCTAGGCAAGTTATTGTGTTTATAAAACAGAAACATTATGTTCCTCTTTATTTACAATAATTGTAAATGGAAAATTTCTCTGAAATTACATATCCCTCTTTCAGACACCTGAAGACCCATTATCACCTCCATAATTTTTGTGTTGCTTTCTCTATGAGAGAAAATGTCCTTTATTGGCCTCTCTCAGAAATAGTCTCATCAATTGGGAACCAATTTAGAATTCTTTTAATTCAGCAGATCATTAGAATATATATGGCACTTCCAGGGAAAATCAAACCATGTGGGAACAATAAAGACTGGCAGTTATGTCTGTTCAACAGTAATAGTCCAGCATCTAGGGAAAAAATGATGATGTATTTTTCTTCTGAAGCCTATCAACCTTCAACTAAACTGGGTTTTGTATTTTTTTTTTTTTTTTGGGGGGGGGAGGGGGAGGCAGGGACAGGACGGGCAGAAGATGGCTGAAAAGACAGACAGCTGCAAGGACTTGCAGCAGATTCTGATGCTCTATTTTGACCTGAATTAACAAGCTTCCTCTGTTGAAATATCATAGTCTATGTTGGGAATTATGTCAGGAAGCACAATATGTGCAGTGTGGGTGACTGAGCTTGCATAAACTGTCAATGAAGATCAATTATAGGAATTATTGAATTACACATTAGATAAGAAGCAGATGATTTCTTTTTGCATGCGAGTGCAGTGTTAACTATTTTTGTCTAAATTAAAATATAGCCATATAGGCAGTGAAAATCTGTCACTAAGCATCACAAGCTGCCCAGGCTTATTGATTATTTTTTTCTTTACAATTGAAGTCCTGCAGTCTTGTGGCTTTGGCATGAAGCACTGTGCAGATGAAGCAACAGAGCATCAGTCTACTAACAACGTACTATTTATATGCAGCTTGGGCAGAAATGGCCCCTTACAAAAGACTAGATAGGGATGAAAAGGAAAATGTTATTTCGCAGTTGCCATTTTCTGATGTGTTGGTACTCCCGATTCATGCTGTGGGAATTGTGTGTTCTGCTCGTACCACAGCTAGGCAGTTGATGACAGGGTGGTGAGACGGGCTTGTTTCTGCACCTCCGTCATTTATAAATACCTTGTATCAGCCTGTTTATTGGATCTTTTTGAATGTTGAGATGGCATTTTTGCCACAAGAAGCTATATATAAAGTGAGAAGACTGGTTCTAGAATAGCCATCCTTTAGCAGACTCTACACAGCTGTTGAACACCACTGCCAGCATTGCCTGTCTGTGCCCCTGGCTCACTTTTGTGCTGAAGAATCCCAGCTTGGCAAAACAGAAAAATAGAAGGATATAAAGAGCCCTTTTCAAGAGAGAAATGGCTTTTCTTATTTACAAGAACTAGATACCAACTTTTGATAGGCATCAGAATGAAACCCTGGAGAATATAGGGAGGACAGAGGTGCAACAAACTACGCAGCCTGTGTGCAAATACTCTTTTATTCCAGCATCCTGTATTCTAAAATGTAAAATCTTTATCTGTTCATGGTGGATTGAGTTGATGCAGAACCCAGCCTCCTCTGCTGCTTTTACTGATGTCTTCTGGGGGATTTTAAGTGGTTGTTGGTGTGCTGCTTTGGAAATGTTGTTAGCAAATAGCAATTGCATAGCATAGGGGTTTTTGTGATTTTTTTGTAATTTTGAGGTTGGATACTGGGCTTTTTCTGATAATTTTTGCTATGAAAAGCTGACTACTTTCTGATTCATGTTTAAAAGGTTTAAGAATTGTATTATGTATTATGCCCCAACAAGTCTGCGCCTCTCTTTTTGTTTCCAAGAAAGTAATTGCTATTAGCTGTTTTCATCCACTGGCACAGCTCATAAATGCTGCATCTGATCCATTTCAAAATTTCAGAGAATGAATGCACAAGAGTCATTGCTCTGAGGAAGACTGGATAGCTGAATGATAGGAAGAGCAAAAAGTAGAAAAGTAGTACTTATGTAAGTCATTCAATTCTAGAGGAATTTGAAACAAGTAGCATAAACCCACCTTTTATTCAAAAGCAATTTTTAGAATATTAGGTCCATCTGCAGTAATTAAAAAATATAGGAAAAAAAAAATAGCCTTAACCCTTCCCCCCCCCCCCCCCCCCCC
>NW_020799121.1:3924262-3931445 GCF_003259725.1 Athene cunicularia | reverse complement strand
CCCCCCGGAAATGTTTATTACACAGAAACTCTTTTGCATGGAGTCTCCATTCCTCTTTCAAGACTTGTATTTTAGTATCCAGCCTTTGGCTAAAAATGGCTAAATGCAATTCCTTGGCAGACCATGAACATTTCATAATTGCAACAACCTCCCACCATGCTTTTTTTTGTTTGTTTGAGGAAGAACATACTAGTTTCATAGCCTTTTCCTTCCAGGTAGCAAGGGAAATTTAAAAGTGTCAGAAAACAATGTGAGCCAGGCCAATTACCATCAGGAATGGTGAACAGCACTCCAAAAAAAGAGTGATTTGACCATGCAGGGACCTCCAGAGCAGTCAGAAATTGTCATTCAGTTCCTATATGAACATTAAGTTACTTCACTGTTTGTCAGTGTTATCTCTTAATCACTTATTCATCACATTCTTAACATGGAAAAGCTGTTTAAAAATCAGAATCCCACAATAGTCACAGTAAAATATTTCTTGGCCTCCAAGCAAACAGTATAGAACTAAACCTAGAAGAATTAAATAAAGCAACGTGTAGGCTGTCATTGCTGAGTTCTTCAAGACAGGAATGAACACACCCACTCAGAGCAAGAACATCTAAAATCTGTAAAGTAACAAAATCGTGATTCCAAATTAAAAAATAGACGGGCAATCGTACCTACATTTCTTTTAGTCTTACCTGGAAGAGTCCTTCTACATTAAAGCTCTCATTGCTTCATCTGATGCTTTTATTTATACTCTGAACAAAGTATATACTATTGTTCTTTTCTACCCTATTATTCATTGTTGCCACCATGCTTATAAGGCTGCAGTGCACAGATTTTTATTTACTGGAATTTTTAAAATAAATCTTCAAAAGAAAAAAGAATTTCTTGCAAGTTTAGTTATATGAAGAAGCCAAGTCTACCTCTGTATCTAAACTCACCAGAGTTAGTAAAAGTGTGTTTGTTTTTTTTTTTAAAAAGAGCTACATAATTTTGACAGCCATATTTTGTTTAATTTATTTTTTTAATTTCGATGCTTCAATCTGACAGTATTTGTTTTACTAAGCTGTATGTAAGAGGGAGTGGTTTTATCTTGTTTTCAAATAACAGATCTTGAAACTCTGTAGTATGTTGTAGCTACATCTGTCAGTCAATACTGGGCTGCAGGAAAGCATTTTATACTTCCCAATGTCTTTTACAGCAGGGGCGACCAGAGCAATTGCCTCAGCATGTGGATTTGATATGAGCAGGCTCTTCCCATCTGAACTGTAGTTTGCCACTGGCATTGAACTGACCTATTAAAAAAAAACCCCAAACAAACCAGAACAACAAACTAACATCCATTTCAAAAAGGGGGATGTTTTTCACTTCAGTGGAAAACTGATTTAGTGACACGTCTCTCCCCAGATGGCTGCTTGCCATTTTGCTATGGAGTGTAGTTTCAACATCAATGTAACCTTATTTATTCCACAAAACTCCAAACAATAACCTGTTCTCCCCAAAATCGCAATGGTATAGTGAGATACGAGTATCTTTCAACGCCATCTAGCTAACTGCTAAATTAATTCACATTCTTACACCTTTCTGGAAGTCTGCCAAAGAGATTTATGGGTATGCATGGCTCTGCTACTCATCAATATTGGATAGGGAGATGTCTGTCTGGCACATCTCTGTTTCTGGCTGATCTCAGGGACAGAGATCAACTAAGAGCGTACTACTTATATTAAGAAAGAATGACTCTCTTTGGGCACTTTCCCTTGATGATGGTCAGATTTCCAGTTTCCAAATATAGAGTGTGAACTGCATTGAGTCAGAAATTCTTTCACCACAAATGAGGATACACAATGTTCCACAGCCCACAGGAGGGTGGGGAATGCCAGGTTTCTAAATGGAATCCAACACATGGCAATGAAGCCCTGATGACCATCCTACAGGCAAGCAAATTATTGTTGTAAACTAAAGGGTGTCTTTCCTGTGGATTTGTTGATTCAAGGCAAGTCCTCCTGTGAACATCTAGAATTCATATGTCCTAGGATCAGTATAAGAAAAAATTCTGATGATGTTTTAACTGTGCTCTCAAAAGAATTTTGTATCTTCACTATAAAGGTATCTCTGCATATCTTCTTTTGGAATCTAGGTAAAAAATATTTGATATTGCCATCTTTTACATGATCACTGTATCTAAATTCCAGAGTAATTATTTTCTTATATGCAATTTCTAGATGATAAACTGCACCTGTCCAGTTCTAGGTTTTATCTTCTACAACAGAGTTCAACATTGCTTTCCTTTCCATATCAGTGAAAACATGCAAGTAGTTCTTTAGATACATTTAAAACAAAATGTTTATTACAGCTGCTCAGATACTTTGTTGTTTTCGCTTTAATTAAGCCCCTGTCACTTGTTGCTCTGCAACACATAATTCCCATTAAGTCATGACAAATTTAGTTTTCAGCTGCTCCAGGAGATGTTAATGTGAACACATCAATATTCATGTGCCTTGACAGATCGTGAGGTTTAATAAATTGCTTTCTATAAAACAATTTTTGTGGAATCAGGGGTGTTCCTCTGATAGCACAAAGGAAGCCTGAACCTGAAATATATAACTGATCATTTGCTTTTCCCTGCATCTAAAAGTTAATAAATTATTTCTCCAGAAAGAAGTGAGGTATTTGTTTTAGGATAAATATAAAAAATAATGTGGAAGACAGGAAAAATAATGTGGAAGACAGTTTTGTTTTGTTTTTTTTTTTTAAAAAAGCTTCACTTTCATGTGGTTAAATGCTCTGTTTGCACATAAAAAAGATTGTTTGTGACCCAATTCAGTTACCATTTCATTTTGGTCACACTAGAAATTTATCATGACTATGTTTTGGCTTATAGGGAAATCCAACATACGGCTGTATGTTAGGAGAGTTTGATAAGAAAACAGGTAGTCACTGAGGAGTGTGTACCGGAATGTGGGATCCTTAGAACTGAGATTAGGTCTGAAGAGCATCATATATTTCTGTTTGCATTTTTATACATAAATAAAAAGATAGATGGTGGCTATGTATCTAATAGAAAGGCTACCATGTATATTTAAAACATTGTTTTAATGGATTTTACTTCTGTAAATAGAAAGAAAATAAAAGCAATGTATAAAAAAGCCCCCAGTGAACATTAGCACCTCTATTATACTACTACTGGCATATTGCTAACACAATCAAAAAAAGCCGTTAATATTAAGATCAGAACAACCTTGAAGAATGTTACCAGCTGTAGCTCTGCACCTAACTCCTAGTGGAAGTCTACAGAAGAAACACCTACCAGCCATTTAGGTCTTTTAGTTTCATTTCCGTTCTGCTTATCCTACGAGAATGGTTGCAGAGTGGTCTTTTCCAATAATTCTAAGGAGGAAATTAAATATGCTGCAGAAAGAAAGAGTAATTGTTTTCCTGGTGATTATTTCTCTTTGTCTTCACATCTTTCACTGAAAAGGAATTTACTTTCCTCTTCCATAACTGTTATTCCTGAAGATGTATTGTGTAACTATTTCTATCCCCTGTAGTATGCATGACTATTACATCTAAGTTAGGTATTTTGTGATAGTTTGGGAAAAGAAAGAAAAGAAAGTGGAAAAATATGTGCCTAGGATCTAAGGATTATTTAGGTCCCATTAAGCAATGGCAGAGCTACTATTAGCAAGGATTTATGATAGTATTGAAGTCAGCCAAGTTTCACCCTTTATTTTGATACAGAAAGTGGTAGCCCAGTTATGATCAGGTTTAGGGCTAGGATAAAAATGGAAGAGCTTGGTTTATTACAAGATCTTTTAAATACTGGCGAGATAGAGAAAGGGATAGAGCAGATATGGGATAATTTTTTGTTTTCATACGCATATATAGATTAGCTATGGTAAAGACCAGCCATAACATTCAACAAAAGAATCACTGAAGAACACGATTTATAACTGGGGTCCACATACTCTGGAAGCTTATGCTGCAAACTGCTCCCAGTCTGCATGAATAGATTAGAATTAAAATTGGGAAACAACAGAGCTGAAGAGATTTCCAAGGTAGGACAAAAATTAGGAGTTTTTTGGTCATGCTTAGCTCTTAAAATTGTGATAGCACAAGCCTTTTTCATTACCTTCTGGCCACATGTAAAGGTGGAAGTTAGCATTCTGGGAGCAGTCACGAGTGTCTTGCTGCTCCAGAGATGAAGACATTTAAGAGTGATGCTGCTGTAAATACAGAAGTTCACAGCCAGATGGTGTTAGGGGGGATTTGGCATCTCTCTGCCCATTAAAATCTGGTGATCTTAGCTTGGATGAAAATTTGAGTGCCAGGTTCTTGGCAAATAGTTGGCATACCTGCATGCCTGATCTTTTACTTTTACATTTAGTTAGTGTCTTAGACCCCGAGCAGCCTGAAGGGTGTTGCAGTCACAAACAATCTTTGGAACACGGTCACCTTGGTGCACCATGCAACAGAGTGAGGGAGGAGAATTTTGGCCAAAGAAATAAAGGGAAACCCCTACTCTTATAATAGAAGAATGCCAAACAGATGGTAACCAATTCAATTCATGGTGAGATGGCAAAACATGTTGAGCACCATATTGGGAACTGTTTAGGGAAAATCACAGAGCTATTTATTCTGTTATGCTTTTGAATGACCTATTAATTTAATTGTATGGAATAAGCCCTTGTTTTGTACAACTGAAGGTCTGCTGCTGATCCTTTGAGCGAGGTTATCCACAGGAGTAGCTGTCACGATCAAGAAGTGATATATAATTTGACCGTTATAAAGACAAAGAGCTAGTGTAATATGATTGCTCTTGATAAAAGTATCAAAAGTATGAAGGAATCACCACATTCACTCTGAAGACTTCAGATCACCAATTTAAAGAAAAATAAAATGTGTGTTCTTCTGAAAAGGTATTTATTGTCTTTTTACCTGAGACATCAGAAATGGGTATTATCACTGAAACTGCACAGCTTTTCTCGCTCTCATCTCCTCCCTCCATCTGCCACTTCAGATTCTTTTCTTAACGTTTGATAACAGTTCTGGTGCAGCTGTATTTTTATGCTACTGTTTCGTTTTGCTGGTAGACATTCTTGTCTATGTCTTTTACATGGCAACAAAGGAAAAACAGTAAGTGATCTACCACATGGATTCTAGCAAAGTATATATTTAAGGGTCTTCTTAAAGGGAGCTAACCTAATTTGAGCCCTCACCTAAATTATGAGGAAAACTATCTGTCCCAAACAATGCTTTTGACAGCTTTCTTGCTTGCAAGCACACAACAGTATGCAAACAAAAAAAATATTTATTTGGAAAACTAAATTACAGACATGAAAATCATAGCAACTAAACTCATACCATTGTTGAACCTGCTGGGCAGTTGAGAGGCCAGTTATCCAGCGGAGGGAGACTTGTTAACCAAGCAGCTCACCTGGCTGGTTAAATTTGGGATATTGTGTGGGAGACCCAGAGCTAATGTTCATGTTGTAGAAGGGAAGCCTAATGTGGTTGAGATGAAGACTTTAATGACCCAGCTCCCCATCCAGTTTGTGGATCAGTGTTCTACACCATCCTGCAGAGCAGATGGAAAGAGAATAAGCCACTCCTTGTTAGTTGAGCAGTATGGAAATGAGCTGTCAGAAGGAGAACCCAGCTCATCTGCTTCCCCCATTTTCTAAATCTAAACCGTTGTACAGGTACAGTAAATTCTCAGGTGGTATTGCAAAGAGTGCAGGTATTTAACAGTAATTTTTGCAGTTAAAAGAGAGGGGTCTAATGGCATTTGTGCAGGAGAAAGTAGGCTGGAGATAGTCAGAAGTGCCTAAAGTTCTCCTCTTAGTTTGGATGGCAGACAATGAGACTGGCCCAAAATCTAGGACAGAGTACTGTTAGATGTGATGGTGTTCCAAATACCAAGGCAGAATGTGGTATTTTACTAAAATGCACTAGCGTGAAAATTGACCAGTTTATGAAAAGGAAGCTCTTTATTGCACTTCTTTTTAAGAGCTGATCTCTCCTGTGCAATGCAGCTGTGGATGAGACATAAACAATGACAGTGTCTTGAGTGGAATCCAAAAAGCAAATTTGCAGTGCAGGTGGTGGACAATAAATTAGATTTTAAAAACTCTTTTAGGTTTAATAACTTGAAATGAACCCAGGTATGTAAGTTTTGGACAAGAATACACCAAAAATTTGTCATTGTTCCAGGGATGGACTGGAAGAGGTGGAAGGAAGCACAAATCTGTGAAATGACTGTATAAAGTCACAATGTAATAAATCCATCAGTGCATTACTTTACCAGCTCGATGCCAAGCCAGTATTAGCATAATTAAAATGATTGCTGGATAGCAAAACATGTTGCTTTATGTCACTGCACAGCAATGAATTTTTAAGGAACCCCATCACCTAGACTTCTGTTACCAGCTTAAATCCTGCCAAGACACTGTGTAACAATGAACTGTACTTTGATAGCACCCTGTGTTCTGCATAACTGATGTTTGCAGATAGAATCAGTGCTTCTTGCTGATGTTCTCCACTGACATCACTACACTGATCCATTGTTAAACAAGGTCGTGCTGCATTCCACTTAACATTTTGATGGATAGCACGTAGGCACTTTGGAGGGGATGCCGAGCTGGAACATTTTCACCAATGCTTCACCTGAAAGCTAATTACCCTATATATGAATAAAATGGCCACACACATCACACGCACAAAAAAATCTGGCACATGAAGGTCAAATGAGCATTTTACAGAAGCAAATTTAAAGCTTCTGAAAACATTATTTCCCCTTTGGCTGTCCTACCTGGCAGTTAGCTGCTGCCAACTATGACGTCTAGTCTATGGTTGAACGAGCTCCAGTCAGAACTATTAAGAATGAGTCATTTTTGCCTTTTTACAATTTAGGGAAAAAATAAAAAAGGTAAAATACGGGACAAGTGCTGTTAAACTCTAGGGGTACAAACCCGCAGCGGCAGCACACGGCTGTGTCCCCCAGCCGCGACCTGGCAGAGCTCAGGCCCGCCGAAGGCCGCGGGGCCCTGCCTTGTCCCTTCACCGCTCCCGCCCACAGGCCGGGCAAGCGCGGCCCCGAGCGAGCGGCTGCCCGGACCCGGCCCGGCCCGGCGCGGAGCGCGCCAGGGGAAGCCCCACACCTCCCGGCGCGCCTGAGCCCCGGCCCCTGGGGGCGGGC
>NW_020799121.1:3839364-3924212 GCF_003259725.1 Athene cunicularia | reverse complement strand
CGGGCCCTTGCGTCGCGGGCAGCGGCTCCGCGGGCCGCTGACGCCGCCGTTTGGGGGGTGTGCGCCCGCAGGGTTGTTTTCGTTTTGCAGCCTTTCCCTCTCCCCGCCTTGCCTAAAATCATGTTAGTTGCTGTGCCGCTCCGCATGCGCTTAAAATTGCTAGTTTTAATAAATTTTGTCTCCGAGGAAATAAAAATCTTGCTTAACTTATACTCCTCCATCCCTCCTTATATATAAAATTAAATGCCTCTGCTTGAAAGTCCTTGTTCTCTTTTTCAGGTGATCTTTTATACAAGATAATCTGTAAAGATGTTGAAGTTTAAATGCGGTGCCCGAAATCCGGTAGAGGCAGGACCGATGGAGCCCATCACCAGCCGAATTTCTCGGCTAAATCTGCTCTTCCAGGTAAAGAGCATCTGTCCTGGGTTTAGCAGTTCTTGGTTTCATCTGTGTCCAGACCCAGCGTATCACAATACAGCTTTGCTTGTTTGTGTGGACACTCAAAGTGTGCCTGTGGGGTTCTTTGGAGAAAGGGGTAAAAGAAGGAGATACACACTTTGAACTTCAGCAAGTTGTCTAGTTTGCACAACGTTCAGTGGATAGTAGCTGATCTTATGTTTATGTGCATCTCTTAATGTTTTAGCAGCCTGAGTAGATTTTCCCATGTAAAGATGGAATATTACTCTGTCCTGTAATCTGCAATTTTTTCATGGCTGGTGTAGCTGAGGGTTTGTCATGCAGTAGGTTTACCTCACCAGCTGCTGTTTGATCATCTGAGGTTCAGCAGCTTTTCCTTCTAGAGCTAATATTGATACTGACTGCTTAAACCGTTTGTACTATGAAAAAACCAAATGGTATAATGTTAAGAAAAAAGCCAGTCAGATCAGCATCATCAATAGGATGTAGACAGTTTCAAGAAAGCTGTGCTTTGAACTTTAACCATCTTTTAAGGATTGCTTTATCTAAAAGTAAAATACCTGTCACAGCTATTACAGATAGATGCAGTGAGTTGATATATTTACCTCACACTTCTGTATCATTTGTCTAATTTCTGAAGTAGTGATTTTAAAATGGATAATATATAATCTGCTCTATACATATGTTATTGATTTGAGGTTTTTCATTGTTGTCTGAGACTCCATCTGCTGTTGCTTCTTTTTTTTTCCAGGGGAAGCCACTCTTTGTGACTCAACAGCAGATGTCTCCTCTCTCCCGGGAAGGCATCCTTGATTCTTTATTCGTTCTTTTTGAAGAATGCAGAAACCCCGCTTTAATGAAAATTAAACATGTTGGGAACTTTGTCAAGAAATGTAAGTTTGTTTGATTTAATTTTTTAGTTTGTTTGTTTTCAGTTATAATTTTAAAAGAAAATTTCTAAGAATCTGAATGCTTAAATAATGCTTTAGTCGCTTTGATTCATTAATGACTGTAACCCAGGACTTTGAGCATCTGACTTTTTGTGGGCAGACTCAACATTGCAAAAGTGATCTTGGCAGTTTTAGTCAGTAGGGCTTTGTTCAGGTCCAAAAAGGTCAAATGCAAGTGGCTTTTGAATTGCTGTGACTTGAATGGGCATCCTACTTAGTCTGTACTATATTTAAGAGGCACTTTCTTTAGAAGTCTCCGAGTACAGCTTACAGCAAAGCTCCAAGTATGCACAGTAGAAGGATGTCAGAAGTTGAGAGCAGGACAGTGACTAGAGGTATGAGAAAAAGAAAAAAAAAGGATTTTGGTAATCTTTGACTCTTTCAGCTTGAAGTAATCTTTTTGGATTCTATGTGTTATCTGAATTTTGCATGTGTACAATATAAGTAGTAATTCTGTGCTTCAGAAATATGACTTCTGATGAGTGAATGTTTTACTGATAATGTGCTCAGATTCTTTTTGGATAAAAGAGAAAAAAAGGGTTCATCAATTTTTCTATTAAGTTACACTGGAAGGCCATTTGGTTAAAAGTAACTTAATCATGCCCTTTATAACAGTTCCATCTAACAGTTTCTAGATACTATTAGAGAAGAGTAATTTTCTGCTAGTCTGAAGAATTTTTAGAACAATCTACTGTGAGCAGTTGATTATCACAGTGTATGCTGGTTGAAACTAGTCAATGGAAAACTTGAACTGAATGTCTGAAATAAATGTCTATGGTTATTTGTTAAACAATAGACTAGTGCCTCCCACAGGCAGAGGAGAAAATCCTGCCACTTGACTCGGTAGAACTGGCCGGGTGAAGCCCTCAAATTTAGAGAATACCCTTTGTGTTGGTAAAGGAGAGTTGGAAAGAAATTAGAAACAAAAGAGGCTATCAGCCTATGGTGTTATGAATGGGACAGAGTTATGGTTGCTATGGGAACTGTCTTAGCATTTCCTGATTCTTTTGTATGTACCATATTTCAGTCTTAACTATGCATTAATACAGTCTTTTTCTAGTTCTTAGGCATACTGGTTTTTTTTTAAGAAGCATATTCTGGAAAGATTTAACATTTCTTGAGTCTGGAACTAAATGGCTTTTTTGTGTTTTATTCCCTTTTTTGTGTTTATTATGAAACGCTACTTGGCTAATGTAAAAATAAGTATTTTATTTTTATAGATGCAGAGACTATAGCTGAATTAAGGGAACTGCAACCCAGTGTGAAGGATTTTGAAGTAAAGAGTGTGGTTGGCTGTGGTCACTTTGCAGATGTAAAAGTAGTAAGAGAGAAAGTTACTGGTGATGTATATGCTATGAAGGTGATGAGCAAGGAGTCCTTGTTGACACAGGAGCACGTATGTATATTTTTCTGTTATGACAGTAGAACAATAAATTGCAACTTGTTGAACATTTCCTTTTTGTCACTATTATTAGAATTAAGTTTAAAGTGTATCTTGGGAAGGATCATCTTAATCACCTTACATTTAAGTGATGTAATGTATTTGTCTGTAGTTTTTCTGAGTTTAAAAGCCATTGTCATAGACTATGAATCTATTGGGTGAGGTGCCATTCAAAACAAAAGATGGCTCTTGTCTTAAAGAGCTTGCCATCTAATTGTAAGACAAGAAAAAACAGATGAAAATACTGGATCAGTATTGATCAGCTTGATGATAGCTTGAATTTTCAGGCACTCCATTAAGTTTTTTATTTTAAAGAGCGACGTAGAATGTCAAGAGTGGGTGTGAAGGCAAACTGTGGTGACTGGATTTTTATGGAGAGCCTCTCACTAGCTTGAGAAATGTGTTACTTGAAAACTTAAAAAAGAGATAATGGAGGTTGTTATCATAGTTTGGTGAGAAACAGAAGTTAATATTTCACTGACATGAGATGACAAGTAGGACAGAGATACTCCATGAAAGACCTCGTGAATTTATACAGCAATATCTGCATCACTTGGTCCCAGTATATGGTGCAGTTAGATTGCTGCTGAGATCCCTTAGCGTTGTTTGTGGCTATCAGAAATGAACATAAACTAAAATTACCCTTGCTATGGCATAGGTTGACAAAAAAGCAAAGTATGATACTACCTTCAGTATGTTCAGCCTTCTTGAGTGTGGGTCAGTGGAAGTAGGGAATGTTGATCTAAATGAACTTGCAGTATCTGTTTTATTAATTCCTGTTGTCTGGCTGCACATCTGAACAGTTAAATAGTTGGTAGAGGATGATTTCAAACAAGCCTTGTATTTTAATACCTCAAAATGAATTTATTGCTGAATTAGCTGTAAGACACTACCCTGTAATTGCTCTAGTTTCTTTTCTGTTTGTCTGAATCTTTTTAGTATTATTTTGTTAGGGCCAGTCCAAATGAAGTCAACCAAGACTGCACTCCAGACTGGTAGATGCTTCACCAATTTGAAAGGGAAGCTGGCCTTTGCTGCAGGGACTATTCAGTTGAAAGCAGCCTAGACCACAGAATGATTGAGGGGAACAAAGGAGTAGAATTCCTTTTTTTAAAGGTGGACATCACAAGGAAATAGCATTTAATATTTTCTGTGTAATTTTTTTTTTGTGATTTGTGCCTTTGGCATAGACTCAAATCTTTCTGAAACTAGGAGATTCTAATGTATTCTAACTCATTTGCATCATGATATAACTGAACACTTCCTTTTTTTGTAGGTGTCATTTTTTGAGGAAGAACGCAGTATATTATCTCAGAACAGCAGTCCGTGGATTCCACAGTTACAATATGCATTTCAAGACAAGAAAAATCTCTACTTGGTAATGCCTGGTCTTTGCTTCTTTTCTCCTCTATTGAACACTATTGCCATTGTTCTGTTGAAGAACAGTGTGATGGTTGAAATGTGCTCATCTGTAAATTTTCCTGCATTATATGCCATATGTGTCCAGTGTAATATGGAGTAGTTGAATCAAATATCTTTTGTATGTACGAACCATATGTTTTCCTTTAAAATTTTATGTAGGTTATGGAGTATCAGCCTGGAGGGGACTTACTGTCACTTCTAAACCGATATGAGGACCAGCTAGATGAGAGTATGGTGCAGTTTTACCTTGCAGAGTTGGTGTTAGCCATTCACAGTGTCCATCAGATGGGTTATGTACACCGGTATGTAGAGATTGCTTTACATTGCACATAATATTTGATCAGTATCATTCCAGTAAAAGTGTTCTGGAATGGCGCATTCTTGTTTTTTTTATATTTAGTCCTCTTTCAGGACAGTATTTCACATGCTGTATCAGAGAAGAAAATTAGAAAATTAATCAGACTCAAACTGGAATTTTAGCCGAAGGCATTAACTTTGATGTAAAGTTTAAACTAATATCAAGAAAGGATTGTTACATATATTTTCTGGAGGCTTAGTAACAAGAAGCCTTAATGTTGCCCTACAAAAAATGAAAATCTTTTCCAGAGATTGTTGCTTTTGGCACCAAGTAGTATGGGAAATTAGTGTAATTGTTAAAACTTGTTGTGTGCTGATTGGTGAACAGGGCGGGATGTTGGAGTAGTTAAAGGAGTCTTCTAAAGATCATATCAAGGCTTGAAGGCTGTTACTATAAGCATTTTCAAATCATATTGGAGTTTAATAAATTTATTCCGTTCTGAGGCTTTGGAAATGCTCTGAAATATTTTAAGTTCCAAGCAGCTATAGTGCCTGCACTTAAGCACATAGGCTGTGGCTTTCTAATACAAGCTAGCTGCCTGGATTTAAAAGATGTACAGAACAAGTTGTAATGAAATTTGGGAAGAAAGCTACGTAATACTTCACTGTAACTCAGTTACAATGTAGTCCAGGTGCGAAACCACTTTCTTGCCATCATCTGTCAATAATTATTAACTTTCCAAGAAATAAGGAGAATTTTCTTACTTTCATTTTTGATTGGAAACAGAATGACAGTAGGAAATAAGAGTCCCACTTGTTAAGGTTTTATGCAACTGAACACATGGTTGAGCGTCGCTGAGTAGGGGTATCTGTTCTCTGGATGTGACAGTGGGGAATGGTGTGGAAATGGTACTGATTGCTTTCTTCTTGCTTACAGAGATATCAAACCAGAGAATGTTCTCATTGATCGAACAGGACACATTAAACTGGTGGACTTTGGTTCAGCTGCCAGAATGACAATAAACAAAATGGTAATAATGTGGATTTAAGCGTTGTCTATGACTTGTTTGGATAGTCCAGTCAAAAAGGGAAAACTTACTTGTTATCTGTTCCTTGATTACAGCTTGTTATTCTGCCTTTCTTGTCCCATATTCACAATGATATGTTTCCATTTATGAATGGCTTTTCAAACAGGAGCTCAAGTATCTTTTGCAGCTCTCAGAAGATAGGTATTTGCTTATTAAAATTTTAATACACAAGTAAGGTAAAGGCAAGTCTACTTTCTCATGGTGCTGCACTGCAAAACAAAATCATATTTCTAGGGATTCTTACAACTGTTCAATGCTGTGTTAAAGAAGGACATGGATTTATAATTGTTTATAATTGGACTGAAAATTGTGTTTGTTGCAGCTAAGGTGGCATAGTTTTTAAGACTGGGAGCTCTTGATTGAAATGAGTCATATTCCAATGTTCTGGGCTTTACTCACCAGAAAGCACTATATTCAAAGCTGTGAATTGGTTGAGTTTTTTTATGTTGCTTGTAAATTTAGGTAACTGCATACAATTTCAAGTGATAATTTGAAATTCAAATATATCTAAGTGAGAATATGAAGTTCTATACCAGATTCCTGCCTTATTTTACAATTTTTATTTTTTATTGCATTTTCTTAGTATTGTGACTCTTAAAATTTTTTTCCCAGTTCTTCCCTTTTCACTGCTTCTCTGCATTGCATTTGTCTTTTAAATTTTTTCTTTGCATTATGTTTTCAGTCCTTTTCAAGTTTTTCTGTTAGTTGCCTGTTGTTTTGTTTCATTCTTTAAGCCATTCAGTGCAAAAACTATTGTAGTTTTGGCTCCTAATTATCTTTTTAAGCACTCCAGAAATTCAAATACCAGTACTTAGCTGGTCATGAACACGAGGTAAAAAGGTAGGAATGACACAGAATGCAATAAGGGTAGGGAATACTTATGTCTAAATTTGACTATTTTTGAAATTTCATCTATGATGTCCCTATTAATACTAGTTGAAGCAGTAGTGCTAGAGTATGTATACTGCTTAAAACATCACTGTTTAGTAGCCTGTTAATACTGCTTTTCTACTTTAGCTGTTTGTACTTTCTAGTAACAGTTGGCTCCAATGATTTGACTCATTTTATATCAACTAGCTTGCTTTCTGTTTGTTTATCAGCAGTTTCCGTAACCTTGTACTTTTTTGCTTAACAGCCTTGCTTAAAATTCACTCGGAGGGCTGAAAATTATATATCATTTAAAAAAAAAATTAAAAAAAATCACCAAGATCACAAAGAACAGAAAGTGCTATAATTTCACTTGGTGTATCTATGCTTCTAGGTCAATGCCAAGCTACCTGTTGGCACACCTGACTACATGGCACCAGAAATGCTAACAGGGTTGAATGGGGATGGCAAAGCTTCTTATGGTCCAGAATGTGACTGGTGGTCCCTAGGAGTCATTGCGTATGAAATGATTTATGGAAGATCTCCATTCACTGAAGGGACTTCAGCAAAAACTTTCAATAACATAATGAACTTCCAGGTAGAGAGAATTCCTTCCATGTTCTTGAGTAAAAAGGCTGTAACTAAAGTTCTGTGTTTTTTACAGTGTGAAAAGAAGCTTATGGAGGTCTCTTACTTTGTCATGTTCATAAAATATTTAGAATATATGCTTTATATTGTATTTATATGTCTCTGTATTGTAGATAATTTTTTTTTGTAACAGGTGTCTAAAAATAACTGTCTGAATTAAAAAATTAGCTGTCCATCTTGGGCAACTATAATTGCAGCATTTAAAAAATAATTTAGAAGAGAGATTAAAAGGGTGAATTGTGGCTTGATAAAGTATGAGTCTTACTAAGTGTTTCTGGATAGTAAAGGTAAGGGCTAGCTATGAAGAGCTACAGAAAGACGTGAGGATACTGAGTGTCTGCTTGATAAAAACATCACATGAAATTTAGTATAAATAAATTTAAACCAATGCATATGAAGGGAAAAGTATCCCAACTTTACCCAGTGGTGGGCTCAAGAACAGTATCTTGATGTTATAATCTATGCAAATGTTAGTTTAGATCTTGGTAACAGTCCAAAAAGCAGCACATAGAATGGTAGGAGTTAGTAGGAAAGAAAAAAAAAAAAATAAAAAAAATCATGCATAGCTGGGAGGAAGTGAACAGAGAATGGTTGCTTATTATCTTGCCTAATATGGGAATCAAGTGAAAGTAGCCAGTAGTAACTACATTGCAAACAAAAAAGGGTACTTCATATAGGACGTTTTCATGCTGGGGAGCTCTTTGCCCTAAGTTTGCAGCTACACTCAAGCTACACTTGAACACATTATGTGTTCAAGGAGTGACTAGAAAAATTCATAGAAGAATCCATTGAGATCTGACAAATACAAAGACATCATTCTGGTTCAGAAAATCCTAAGCCACAGATACTTGGAACTTTGTGAGAATTTTCTGGGGAAGTGTCTTGTTTTACTCTTCCATTTGTGTAAGCCATTGGCCATTGTTCAGCATAAGATGATGATCTGGGACTACCACTTGTCTGATCAGGAGTGGTTGTTCTTGTGTTCTTTACTGCAGTAAATGCATATAAAACCCTATCTGGAAAAAATGCACAGTGCTTTTATTTGTATGCTATAAATATTTATCCTTTGTGCCTGACATATCTCAGAATAATGAAACTTAATCTTACTGTTGTGGGACTGTTTTCTGACTGAACAGAACTCCCTTTCTTTCTAATGCAGAGATTTCTGAAGTTCCCAGAGGATGTGAAAGTTAGTAGTGAATTTCTTGACCTGATCCAGAGCCTGCTTTGTGGGCAGAAGGAAAGGCTGGATTATGAGGGACTCTGCTGCCATCCATTTTTTTCTAAAATTGACTGGAATAATATCCGTAACTGTAAGTAGAATAATACTGTATTTATAAACAGTTCCTGTTTTTTTTGGGTAACATGAAAATTCATACAATGTCAGTATTTAAGTGTGTTTGATCTGAATAATTATTCATAATGAAATAAGACTGTGTTCTGGAGCAGGTGTTTTTAACAAAACAATTAATTTTGTTTTTTGGATAGGATATGTTAACATCTCTCAGGTGAAAATTGTAAGATAAGGTCACATTTAATACAATTCTATATGAATTTCTGTTGCAATTGTCATATTACTGCAGGCACTAGACTGGAAAATCAAAATGGTCCTTTCCATGTCCTTCCTCAGATTAAAATGCATCATTCTTTCAGGCCTTTTACTCAATTTGCTTAGTTTTGGTTTCATCTCATTATTTTTGGTTGTATCTTTAGCTTTCTGTGTTTCACCACTTGTGACCCAACTTAAGGTTGTGTTGTTTTTTGTTTAGGGTTTTTTTTAGCTCCTTTAGGCGATTAAATGTCTGTGGTCCTAAGGGCATTGGAGTTTTTCCTCAAAGTCAACATGGCTAATATAGACTAATTTTTTTGTCAAAAACTTGTTAATTCCACTTGGAATAGAATAAAACCAGTGAGGCAGATACTTTTCTATGCAGAAAATTGTTTATAATACTGTGGAAGCAATGGAATTTTAATATTTGGAAGTACTGAGGCACCAGCTCCATGGGCAAAAGCAAATATTTCACAGATCATCCAGTGATCTATGTATGAGAGCCTGACTTGTGCTGGATAGTATTTTAAATTATTTTGACTGTAAGATTATCTGGGCAAGGAACATGTCTGCCTTATATTCTTTATCAAATATGCTGTAAGAGCAATGATTGTGCTCCATTTTCCATGATAAATTGCTAAGCCAGAGCTGCTACTTTTGATGACTATCTCAGCACTTCAGCTGTCAGCTCCACAGCATGTTTACTCACTTTTCTGTTCATTCATTAATTTTGAACTTGTAGAGCTGCTGTTGTGTTAAATTCTGTTTTTTCTGCCCTTTGAGAGCCATTGAGCCTTGAGTCTTTTTCATAATTTTAGCATCCATTTCCCAGACTTCAGCTCACTATGCCTTTTTTCCCCAGAGCCCAGCCTAAGCCACTAGTTTCCATTTCTGAAATTTTTGTATGGGTTTAGTATCATATTATCTCAGATCTGGAAAAAAATGGCATTTGAACATATGTTCTGGTGTTTCCTTGGCAATTGTCTGTCCAGTATTCACACAAGTGCACAAGTTAATTGAGTGTTCTGCCATTTCATGTGACAGCAGTGATAGTGCTGGACAAGCCAGTAGGCAGCTGTGATGTTGTTACAATGTTGAAATGATCATTTGGGATTTCAAAAATCCCATGTCTGCAGCTGGTCAGTGGATTGCATCATTCTTTGTAATATCCGGACCTACCTACTGTGAAGATTCATGCAGTTTTGACCTTTGACTTCATTGTTATGTCTCATACTTTATGAAACCCCACTGTAACTAGCACAAAACACAGCAGTCTTCTTGCTTTTAGTAGCAGATTCAATGTATCACCTATTGCTTTGCTCTCTGCAGTGGTTCTCCATTTGCAGGTTTATTCAGGGCAGTGTCACTGTCATTCTGTTCAAAACCCTTGTTGGGTTTGACCTGGACTATCTAAAAGTTAAAGGTTTCTTTCTTATCTTGACCTTTGCTGATAGTAGAGTCTTAACTGGAGCAATGGCAGCCTGAGAAAATTAGGAAACAAGTGAGTGCTGGAAGATGTCACAGGATTTAGATTTAGATGAAAATAATCTCACTCTCTCAATCTGGTCAAAGATTTTGGTGGTATGGAATGCTGGACTTGGTGATCTTAAAGGTCTTTAACAACCTAAATGATTCCATGATTGTTAAATTCTGTGTTAGCACAGTCAGACTTTCCTCTAGTCTGTAAAAGCAATGATGTTATTTCTATTTCAGACTGAGAAAGGTAGGGAAAAAATGGGTACCCTTCCCTTGCAGGTATTTAAATTATCATGCTGGGAACTCCAGGATAACCATTCTTAATGCACCAGTTTTGGTTAAGAATGTGTCTTTAAGGGTTTTTTTGGTATTATATTTTGTTGTTATGGTAACTTATGAAACACTTGACTTTTCAGTAAACCCCTTCCCAGAGGTGTTTAGTTGCCTCTAAAAAAGCTCCCAACTTCCTTGGGTTCAAGTAGCATGCATCTGTAGAGCAGCTCTTCACTTACAGAAACTGAATCCAACCATTACATCTAAGGTCAGGTTTACATGAATCTGTGTCAACAGGTAATTTTCCCCTTCCTTGCAGTATTTTACTGAAACCTATTTAGAGATTCTGCTTTGTGTATTTGTTGATTTCTGCTAATGAATTACTTCTGAAGCTTCTAATCCTCCCCTCCCCCCCCAAACAAAACAAACCAAAACTTTCAAAAGATTGTGTTAATTTAATTGATAGAACTTTCTGAAAATATTTTGGAATTTGTCTACCTAGAATAAATATATTTATATCTGTGTTTCAGCTAAATGATCAGGATTTTAAGTGGAAAGCTGACAACAGAACTACTTGAGTGCTTGATATGTATGTAAAATCAGAGGTAGAGAATGGGAGAATGATATACTTATCGGCAACAAAGTTCCATTCTCTGTAATTTGGGTATTTTGTTGATTACCTTTGGTTATTTGAAATCCATAAATTACATCAGCTGCTTAATTTGGAACAAAAAATTTGCCCGCTGAAGGCTAGCTGAGAGAACATCAGAAGACTCACTGTTATCTAGGCAATATATATGTATAGCATAAGGAATCTTTTATTTTTAAAATTGTTTTATAACTACAGTCCAGGGAGGTCTTGAAAATGGAATGGCATATTTGGATTTGCGTGAGGAAACTGAGAAGAAAAGAATGTCTTGTGCAAACAGAAGAACTCAAGAAAGTGTTGAAGACTGATTTTTAGGCTTCTGCTGTTAGACGGGCAGGAACCCAAATCTCATTGTTTATAAGTCTGAGACTTCCTTATCCTTGTGAACCCAAAGTTGTCATTCAGTATGTTAACAGTTAAATGTGTTTCATTTAAATGCTTGCCTTCAGAAAAATGTGTTACTTTTGTTTCTCTAAGTGGAGATCACTTTCATGTCAGCTTGAAGATCACTTTTATTAACAGAAATGTGTTGGATTACTGTCTTGACAGAACAGTAAAGATGATATTGTATCAATTGGTTAGAACTAGTATAATGCCTTTTTTAAAGTTAAGTGGTCTTAGAGAAAACATCTTTAAATTACATAACTGGGACTTTTTATTTTGTTTCGTTTTTCCATAACACTTTACTCAAATAGGCCTCTTGAAGCCTTAGGAAGAGTAATGCCTAACCTACTTAAAAAGGCTTTGTAGATGCTTTTCCTCAGAACGCATATATAGATCATCTTGTAGATCAAGAAAAGACGCATTTTTATTCTTAAGAAATGTTCAGTATTTCCTTTATATTTCCAATTTCAGCTAAGTCTTTCACTGTCCCAGGGGAAATGCAGTATCTCTCTTCTGAATTTGCATGGAAATATTTTGAAAGGATGGAAAGACCCGATTAAGGCAATGTTCCTTCAACTAGTCATAAATACATACACTAATGCAGAGTTAAAAAACCCCTGACTGCTCTCCATAAGAGACATTTTCTCTAATCTTAATGATAAACTGGTTAAAGTACTGCAGTGTATGTGTGGTGGTTTTAATTTTTGATTTTTTTCTTTTTTTTTTAAACTTAGCAACTTACAACACCCCCTTTTCCTCTGAAAGTCATTCTTTGGAACAGATGGAAGAGGGTTACATCCTTCCACAAGTGGGGAGGTATCTAGGCAAGCAATTGGCTTTTTTAAAACATGCAGTTCTCTACAAGATACTTTAAATGGTAAACAACATGTACGTTCATTTGTAACATACAGGAGGCAGAAAGAGGTCTTTATACCCAACCAGTTTGTATGAGTAGAAGTGTCAGGTTTACTGTCGTTTTGAATAATAGTTTTGCCTCCCTTTTGGGTGAGCCTGAAAAAAGTGAAAATTTTTCACCTTGTCAGATGCAATGGCATGGTTTTAACATTTAGTTCTCAGAGGCTTATCTTGACCTCTACTAAAGGATTCTTCTCTTTAAAGAAGCAACTGATAAGCACATCAATGTATTTGCGTTCACCAGTCTTCATCTTGTTTGGAAAATACTATATTTGTGTGAGAGTGTTCTTATTTTAGGCAAGAAATAATTTGACTAGAGATTGTCACCACGTGACCCACACTGGAGAACAAAATTGCTTGTCTGTTTTAGCTTATTTTTACAAGACTACTGTTTATTCTGTAAATATTTTGGACATCAGACAAAGGGCTCTTCAGTTTTAGGAATAAAAGATGATGAAGAAGTTACCAAATAATTAACAAAATCAGACAGAGTGGGTCTAGCTTTTTTCTTCTTAAACATATTTCCTCTTACTCCTAAGTGAGTCTTCCTCCAGTGTCCTGAAACTTCTGAAGAAGTTCTTCTCATTTTCAGTCACTGTTGACAGTTCAGAACTACTTAACATCTCGAGGTGTTTTTGTTGAATGACTGCTCTTTCTAAATTTTCCTTTTAGTTGCTACTATTTCTTGATACAAATATCGTAATAAGGTTATATTGCACAGTTGCAGAGCTTTTGGACTGTTAGTCAGGGATTTTTAGTAAAGGCAAAATAGAGGACAAATTTTTCATTATTTTTTAATCTAGTGTTCACAATTTCTCTTCTTTGTTCACATCTTTTATTAAACATTAGAGGAAACTAGTCTAAAACACTGTGTTCTTTAAACTAGTTTCCCACCAGCCCTAAAGGTTTGCTCTGTCTTGCGTTTGGTTTTATCTTTTTGGATCCAATGTTCCTGTATTGAGTGCTTTTCATCTTTCTAGGTGCATGCTGATCCTTAGACATATTTAAATTATATTTTCTTTTATGCATGTGGTTTGACTAGGAATTCTTATTTTTGATAAGAGGACTTTCTTTTTAATTGCAAGGGCTTGGAGATGACTCTTAAGATCTTCTTAGCTAATTTCTGGTGAGAAGGCAGGCACTAGAGCTCTCTTTCAAAGATGAAGTTATCTGTCAAACTGAGGAGTATATAACAGGATTGTTGCACCATTATAAAAAGGCAGCTATGTTGTTTTTTTGCTGCCTCTTTAAGAAAGATTCTAGACTTCCCCAGACGAAGTGAATAGTTTGCTATTTTCTCTATTACTTTACCTCAAAGGCAATGTTAAAAACCCCACAGCAACCCCTTCCTGTAAGAGGATATGCAAAGTTCTTTCAGCAGAGGTCCTAAACTAAAAAATATTAATCCCTGAACTTATCCTCCTCTGCTATGAATTAAATGTAACTTTGGATTTATTTGCATTAAAGATGATATACTTACAAACTGGTTTCTGTTGCTTCTCTGTTTTTAATCATTAAGAACATATGAAAGAGTAGCTGGACATTATCCTGACATTAAGTGAATTTAAAAAAAATACAGATCCTAATCAAAAATCCGTGTTCCAAAATTATGTTTACAGTACATAAATGTCAGCATTATATTTGATCTAAATTTGTATTATAACCAATGAAATAGCAGAAATGAATAAATTTATTATATTGACAGAAAATTTAAATGTTCTGGAGCCAGTAAGTAAAACTGCTTACTGTAGAACCTATTTAATTTATATATTTTCCCCATTTATCTCATTCTAATGTACTTGGAACTAATGTACGTGAGCAGCATCCGATCTGCTTCGTGGAATTTCTTCTCACTTCCCTGCTTGGGAGCAGTGTCAGAATGGCCCCTTGGGGAGCTGCTAACAAAGCCTGCATGTGTAGTTGTGATTTGGCAGTTTATACAGACAGATTTTTTTTTTTTGGCTATTAATGATGGTCTGGTGGGTAGTTTAAGTGTACATTTGTCTAGAGAATGAAGAGTTAAAAAGCAGGCTGTGAAAGGCTTTGGCAACCTAGAGGGAGCTAGCAAGCTCCAGCCGTGACTCATTCTGCCTGTGTCAGTCAGATAAGCATCAGCATCTGTCACGAATGCAGGTAGGTAGGGTTAAACTCCGAGCATGCAGAGAGTGAGGAGCAGGGAGCCTGCACTGCAGGGGTTGTAATGTTTGTTCCTGGTTCTTCAATTCTCATCAGCCCTTCAGCTACAGGAGATCTATACTGGATCCATGGTAACGGTTTTAGCACACTACACTTCCATCAGCTTGTGACAATGGGCTGTGTTCTAGCTGCTGACTGAAGAGCTGTCTCCTTTATAGAGCAAAAAAGAGATTAGTAGATGTGCAGGGAGTGAGGACCTGAGTGATGAAATAAATTTTAAAAAGAAAACCTTACAAAACGTGATTTAATGAGGTAGGAATTGCACAGCAGGCTTTTGCATTCGTTCTCCTCACACGTAGCCAAGCCAGCAGGTAGCTCGGGTGCTGCACATCATTGAGAAGAACTTAGTCTTTTGTTCAGTTGGTTAATTAAACTGAAGCAAACATGAGAAAATCAGCTGAAATTAAATAACTGCTTAACAAGTTAAGTAGTACCAATTTAGAAATTCTAGTAAGAAATACATTGTAATTCCTGCTATTTATACCTCTCTTCAGAACTGATTGTATCAGAGCCAGACTGCAGTGGTGTCCCGACAAGAGTTCCAGATCTTCAGCAAGCTCTTTTACAGAAAGTCTCACTGATATTTCTTCCCTTCCTAATGGCCAATTAGCTCCTAGTAGCTATAGTTTATTAGAATCTTCCAAGAGAAAGACCAGTTTGCTGTTGAAGTCTATGCTGGGAAGATTCTTGGTGCTACTAAAGGGTAGATAGATATGTCCCTTAGCGCACTAGCAAAGGATCAGGCTACATTCTCATGTAGAGTCATTAACTGGATAGGTTGGAGACATTTTATTTTTCTAGATGAATAAGAATTGAATTACTTTTAGCTATATTACAGTAATGATTTTCTTAGCCTAGTGCTTTGATTTGATTCAATGCATATGTCTGAAAAAAACCCCTAATCTGAAAAAAAACCAAAACCCCAAAACCCCAAATCCAACAATCTCAAATCCCCAACCTAAAACCCAGTTTAATCTGTGTCGGAGACATTCTGCCTGCAGAGTGGTAGCCATGTTGGTAGCTTAAGGGTTAATCTCTTGTTGCTGTAATACGATTTGAGAGCAGCAGCTCAGTCTGCTTGTGTTAGCAAGATTAAAAGCAGGAGCTGCAGTGCCATTGCAAGCACTGAATGAGTGGGACTGTTGCAGAGTGAACTGTAGCTGAATTTTGTCTTTTCTTCTTGCTTTTTCTACCAGCTCCTCCCCCCTTCGTTCCTACTCTCAAGTCTGATGATGACACCTCAAATTTTGATGAACCAGAGAAGAATTCGCGGGTTTTATCCTCTACGCGCCAGCTGAACCCAGCAGGCTTCTCTGGTGAAGATTTGCCATTTGTGGGGTTTTCATTCATCAAGGCATTAGGGATCCTCAGACCAGAGTAAGTAGGAATTATTGCTTAAGTGGGTAGGATCACTGGAAAAATGCAAAGGTTTGTTACAGTGAGGATGGTGTGTGTGGGGAAAAGCTGTTTTAACTGGCCTGTACTCTGCTTTAGGGAAGCTGCCAGATTCTGGCTTTATCTGTTGCTGCTGTGGCTTGTGCATGTCCTACTGTTCTGTGATTATTTCTGGGACGAGGGGGAGAGAATGGAAGGAAAGAGTGATTCTAAACCAGTTATTGTTAAAATTGTTGTTAGATACTTTGAATTAGTTGTTGCTGTTAACCAGTGAGAGTCGGTGATTGCATTTCTGGTATTGCAGATCCCTAAAAGAAGGAGAATACTGAGGAGTTCAGAGATGGGAAAGGCGGGGGGTGGTGGTGGTGTTATTTTATTGGGTTGGAGAGTGGGCACCAAGTGCTGGGGAATGTGTAAGGCTGAATCAGTGATCCACAGAAATGGAGCTTCACTAATCTGGGAATGTGCAGTGGTGGGTCAGTGAACAAGAGGAGCTTCATGGCAGCTAACTGTGTGGTCTTGGGTCAAGTTAAATACAAGGACTGGACGTTGCTGTATTGTGTGTTAAGAGACTGGAGATTCAGATGAAGTATGCAGGGTATCTGTTTGTGGAGGAAGGTAAAGATCTAGAAAAAATGGTTTTCCATTGAAAGAAAACATGCTTTCTGAGAGAATGGAGTCCGAGGAAAAAGAAGAATATAAATAGTATGGTATAAACCATTTGGTGTGGTGTGTGCTTGGTTTCTGATAACAGAGCTATTGAGAAAGTATTCGTGCAGTACCTTAAGTTGAGAAGTCCTTACCTCAGTATCGTGAGGCCTCAGGATTGCAATGGCTTTAGCTGGGTTAGTGGCTCAATGCACTAGGGCACTGTGTTTTTGTGTGAAGCAGCATTCACTGCTGCTAGTTAGTTCGCTTAAGGGACTTTCTTGTCCATCTGTCTTAATCAAGTTTTCATTTTTTTGTCATATTGGTTGTGATAGTCGCTCTGCGGTAAGTGTGTAACCAAACCTGGTTATACTGTTCACATCTTTGATCTTGCCCAAACCGTGAATCAAGGTTATGTGATGGTTATGCCAGTAATAAAAAGGGAATCTTTGACTTTTCCTCCTCAGCAGAGTTGCTTTTATGACAGAAATGGAAGGAAGGGAGAGGACATAACAACCAAAAAAGTATTATTTTGGTGAAATGATCTAATATTGTCAGCAGAAATAGAAAAATGGAATGTTATATCTGTAGATACCTGGGGTTAAAATCTGTTTTGATTTAGAAGTGTAATAACTTATGGTGTTATCTTTTTCTGCCTGGGGAACTGCAATCTATCTATTAAGGCTACATGATCATTCATGTAACAGTCAGAAGAGGCTCAACAGTGACCATATGTATGGTAAAAATGTATATGTAATAGGGGTCCAGAACTAGAACTGAAGAGGACTGTGAGGTAAAGTCTCAGTAACAGTGGTGTAACTGTGCTGGAGGTTGAAGGCTGAGAAGTAATATAGATACAGCAGATTGACTGATATGTTTTCTTTGTGGAGCCAGTACCAAAAATGTGTATTGAAGATTTATATTTGAATTTTGGTGATAGATGAGAAGGGGCACAGGAAAAGAATATAGAGATTAATGTGCTCTGGAGAAATTTTGACTCAAGTAAAATTTCTGCTTGTGGCCTTTTTTTCCTGAAAACACATCGTGTTTTCAATTTTCCCCCAAATAATTTTAATATAAGCAGGTCTTAGTGGTTTCTTTTTTTTAATTCTTTTTTTGAGATCTTGATAAAGGCACTTAAATATTTTCAGCAGTAAATACTTGCATTTTATTCTAAAAAGATGATTTAAATATGGCTAAGAGGGTATGGAGACTTTAAAATATCTGTATTTAAATAATGCAGTGACTAGCTTATTCTCAATATCACTGCAACATCGTGTCATAAAGATAACTTCTTACACCACACAATATTTTATAAGTATGTTTTACTTGAGGAAATAAAGTCATGTTTCTGTCCATGCTAGCTTGAATATCAAATTCTAGATGGGGAAGAGACCAGTAAATGGGGGGTAGGTTTATCTGTTGTGAATCTTGGTATGTCATCTCTGAAAGGTCCTAAGTCATCAAGTTTATCAATCCAGAATTTTTCTTAGAATTTTTCCTCCTGAAGTATAACCCTTCTGGTTGCTAAGTGATGCAGATCTGTTTTCCTGTGTCTGCAGCATGATAGCTCTAATGCCTCTAGTGCTGCTCACAGTTAGGCCAGGAAACTGCAGAGTGCCATTAACAAGGTCCTTGAAACTTTCATTGCTTTTAATTTGAGGGCTGTCAAGCTATGAAGTTTGGGGTTATACCCTTGCCCTTGTTTAGTGGATAGTAAGCAGCCATAGCTGAGCTAGGAATTTTAAATACTTCAGAGCAAGAGCAGTTAAAAAAAAAAAAATTGGACAGAAGGATAAAAGAATTCTGTTTTCCATTCTCCTTTCTCCCAACCACTTAGGGTTAGAAGGGTTCACCTAAGTCACTTAAACCTGTTGCCAGAAATTATGTGGTCAGTGTGTAGTTCAGAAGGGTCCACTGAATGAAAACATTCTGCATGTTGCCCCATAGCATGAGTTTTGGGAAGAATTTGTGACCCTATAACACACGTAAGATTTAACAAGAGTAAAAGGCATGACAGTAATGTGTCATAAGAAACAATCAGGAGAAATCAAGGGCATTGCTTATGTCATAGATTCCTGTACTAGCAAAGTGTTTGTTAAATCTCCTGTATGATTCTCAGAGCTGGCATCAGGCTGCAGAGAAGGACTAGCTAACTCCTTCTCCCATCATGGACTCTGAATTCTTGATTTGGGGGAGAAATGTCTGGCTGGCTGCAAATCTGGCTGGTGGTTTGGCTGTGAGCGTGTGACTGTGACAAGATAACAGGCAACTGAGAGTTTAATTCCATTAAAAGCCAGCCCCACCTTACCTCCTGTCCCTAACTGTGGCTGGTCTCCAGTGCTTAGAACAAGTGAGAAAAACCCTTAGATGCCAGAAATACACATCAAGCGATGAAAGAAAATTGTTCTTGTCCTTTGCAGGTGACTAGCACAAGCCCTAAGGCATAAGATAAATATCTTAAAAAATCCAGGGTTAACCAAATATACCTAAATACCTAATAAAAATAAATACCTAATAAAATATACCAAAATACCTAAGAAAAAATACCTAATTAAAAAAAATTATTTATGATCTACATTTTTGCATGCCTCTGTCCTCTTTTAGACTGGAGTAAGAAGCTAAAGGGGTTTGACTACATATGATACAGAACTCAGGTTAATACAAAATACTTGCTAAACCAAAACCTAGAGCTATATATTCACAGACAAGGCTGACAGTGGGACTAGTTTTTAACTATCAAAATATAATAAATGTAATCCTAGTAATTCATGAATTATAGTCTGTGAAGGTGTGGTAGGTCCAAATCTTTTCTGTAAGTTCCTAAGTAGTGGTATTTTTCAAGATTTTTTTTTTTTTTTTTTTTTTCATAAAAGGATGTGGATTCATGATATTCATTATAAAGTACTGAGAGTTAAAATGGGCCATTTTTCTAAAAAGAAGGAATACTGATTTCTTCTAACAGTTTCTTGGGTTCTGGTAAACTCTTTCACCAAAGATAGACTAAAGAGGAAGCACAGGATGAGCATACCAAAAATATGCTTTGCTTCAGCTAGCTCTATTCACAGATTGATGGTATCACTGTTTGTTTTTGGTTGGTTTTTTTTAGGCCTGAGCAAGCATTTAAGAGGGGGCGGAAGGTACAGATGAGTATAATGCTAAAAAGAATAAAGCATGAGGGACGGGGGATGAGATTATAGGCATGTTGTGTGGGGGCCAGGATTAGGACAGATGGTGTCAATCGTTGTGAGAAGGAAGAAGCACCAGGTGAGTTGGGGGTTTATGAGTGGCATAAAAGGACAAAGGAAGGTATGAGGTATGATGCACAAGAGGTGAAGATATGAGTTTGATACCCTAGAACCATTTTATAGCTTTTCCTATACTAATACTTTTTTTTTCTTCATGTCAGCCACATTAAGACTGGAGGAGCTTTTCACAACTAGCACCATTTTTGATAGTTCTGCTGGTTGAGGCTGTTGCTGATCTAGCTGTGAAATCACTAGATAGTCAGCTGTAAGTTAACTTGTTTTTTAGTCATGCAGGCGTGCTTCTTTTGAAAGTAAATTGGCACAGCTAGTGCTATCAGCACTTGGTACTATAGACTTGACTTTGTTTTTAATCTTTTATTGCAATTTTCTTGTTGATGTATGCTGGTTACCTTTTGTTAATATTTTTTTCACACTTCAGAGGAAACAGCAGAAACTGCTCTGTTGTGTTAAGAGAATTGATCCACATGTAGCAGTTAATTAAACGAAATATTCTGAGATGGTACCAACTTGAATGATAGCTTTGCATCATAGCTTTTGATGTTGGCTTGTATGTGTTTAATTTCTGAGATGATGCTGACTGAGGAAGAATATAAGTGCCCCAGCAATATGGGTATTTTTCCACCTTGTCATGCTGTGTTGAGAGCATGACAAGGCTTATTAGATTAGTCAGTATCCCATTTCTCTTGACTTCCTCTGTCTGCTCCTTTTCTGATACTTTGAAGGCTGTATGGATGTTCATGAAGTTGTTCTGATATAATTTGTACACAGGAGAGAATTACTGGGCAAGGATGTCTCTTAAAAACTGTCTCCTGTGCTAACTGAAATCACAGTCACTTGGGGATAAGATGTACTGTTTCCATGGCAGGAAAATTGTCTTGTCACCAGGACATCTATTTTTAAGGAATTTCTTCCTTCCTTTGCACAGGGATGAGGAAGAAAGATTGTAGTTCTAGTTTGTAGCCTTCTCTTTTCCTTACAAAACTGACACCAACCCTGAGGAGCAGCTCCCTCTACAGTCACTTAATGAAATTCAAACTTCAGTCGGTGCGAGTCTCCTGTGCTCTGTCCCATCTCATCACTCCTGGCTGAACAACGTGTCTTTGCAGAGCTCTGTATCTTTTTGCCTGAATCTGTCCTGTTACTTCCTGTGTTGCAGTGCATATGGATGCTTTAAGCTGGCTTGCTAGGAGAAATTTTTGAAATGCAAAATGGTGCCTGTAATATTAGGCTCTGAGTCTTTTAACAGCAAATAAAATACACAAAAATAACATGTTAGCTTCTTTAGGGAGGTGAAAGAGAAGCAGCAGTTAAAACCAGGTCTGTGAGAACTGGCTAGAGTTTTCTTTGGTATGTGTTAGATTTGAAAAGAATAAAAGTAAAAAGGTGATGGCTAATGTTGAAACTATAATTTAAAAAAAAAATTGCTTTAGCCAGTACAGCTGAATTTTTATGATAAAAAGATGTTCAGACTTGTCTCAGTATACATTTGCAGCTATTTACATATATTTGATTAACATTTTAAAGCAGATTCCTTAGTGTCTTTTTTAGTTAATGTGAGCTTTAATTTGTATTTTTAGACTGCTTTTCTCAACTATTCATTTTTAGCCTTGTTTGTACACCCAGCTGTTATGGGATTTAATATGCATCTTTCTCAGATGGTTGCTTTTTCTCTGTAGGAGTATAGACACGCTTTATAAATTGATTTTTAAGTATGATAACTTGATAGATATTGGATTGATTGGTCCAGGACTAAAGGAATGCTTTACAAAAGCATTCACTACTAACAGCTGTTTTTTATTAAGTCCTGATCATATCTGTATTGTTGACATGCAGGATTCTTTCTTCTAAGTTTTTTCCCTATCAAATTTCTGTAGAGATACTAATATTTGACCTTTCAAGGCAGAATTGGTGGATTTTGCTGTGTTTGTTTGCTAATATCAAAGCAGTGTTTCCTAATGACTGCTTAAGGTGGTGGTACTGAAGATCTGTTTTGATACAGATATGTTGCAGCATTTTCATAAAAATCTGTGTGTCCTTTTTGTGACTATCCGGCATATCTGTTTGGATTAAGAAGTAGATTTTTTCTCAGAAAATGGTGGTGATGGAATCAAACTTTCCTTGGTGTTAAGAGACTGTGCTGCTGTGTGTGGGTGTATGGCTATATGCAGAGAGCTGCTCAAAGCTCATTTCTCTCCATGGGGATAACTGGCTGCATACCAAACTGTGGCCAGGAGAAGCAGAAAGCAATGTGTGGGCAGACTGTATGATCTTTTATTAGCACCTTCATTGTACTTCTGCATTTTCATCCATCAGTTAACACTGGTTTCATCATTAACTGCTTAAATATCTAGTTTGAATCATTTTATGTGAGGGAGAATGTGATTTTTAAAAAAAATTATGTTTTGATGTGTGTACTTTATTTTTTGGTTGCAAATTACATATTTAAAACTGCAAAGCACTAAAAATATGCTCCAAAACATTGATGGCTTTCTATCCTTTTCTAGAAAGAATTGAGACTAACAGAAATGGTAAATTTCTTAAACGTTGACTCCCAGTTAGACAGAAAGCTTAAGAACACATAAATATTTTCCTCAGGTTTCCAGAGTCAAATTTTTTTGAATAGCATAGTTGTGTGTCTCAAAAAAAATTACTTATAAGTGAACTCTGAAGTTCTGCAGTGTGACTAATCATATTGATTGAGTTTGTAGGGATCATATGAGTTGGGCTAAGAAAGTTGCAGTTCAATTTTGATTCACAGAAGGTAACTAAGGATATTAAATTCTTCTTCCTGTGGTGCACACTATGACATGTTAAAGTTTTTAGGGCTTTTGTACTTTGATGATAATTTAAAGACCCGTTTAAAAATAAAATGCAAAATGAAAAGCAATTCTGAAAATTTGTTATCTTCCCAAATGGCTACATTGAATTCATGTTCTGTTTTTGTGACACTTATAAATTTGTACAAGTTATGCAAAAATGTTGCTGTGATTTATTGTTTTGCACTCTGACATAAGTCACTGATAGAAAATATTAATATTGTAACTAGAAGTACACATGGATTATTTAATAATGAACTACTGTCATCAGGTTTTATGGTATGCTTGATCTGAAATGATGGCTGTTAGACTGTGATTGCTGCATCTTTCTTTTATCTTGGTATAAGTAAGTACCCAATGACTTTACCAAGGCTGCATAAATGCAGATGTTTGTACCTTTTGCCTGTATTCATGTGCTGTTTGGCTTTGCTCTTTTAGATCTATTTTTTCAAGTGTGGATTCTCCAGCCAAGGTCAGCTCCATGGAAAAGAAACTTCTTCTCAAGAGCAAAGAACTCCAAGACGCCCAGGACAAGTGTCACAAGGTATTTATTTATGCGATTGGCCATCTCCATTGCTCCAAGAATCTGCAACCACTGTATGCCCAGGGATCTGTCAGATGCTGCTGATCATCCAGACTCGTGGTGGGCAAAGTGCTTTTCCTTCAGTGAGGTGGCTTCCCGTTCAGTACAAAGGGAGATGAATTTAGGCCATGCTGTTGCTCTAGATACTTTTATCTTAACAAGAAGTGGCTCTGGATTTTAAACAGTCCTTTTCTCAGCGTGACACAGACGACTGCTTCTTCCTGCAGCCTCTTCATCATACGCACAATTACGGCAGTACTGTTCTGAGGTTCTCTTCCTAACTCATCAGCTTCTACTTACGTAACTGTTGTGTCGTCACTGGTTATGGTGAACATCTTATAACAGTTGTTGTGCTCCAATAAAGGGAACCCGGTGGAGTCTTTTAAACTTACTGTTTGTTTGAGACTTTTATGAGAGTTCGATTACTTTTTTCCCTGCTCTGTTCTGGATTTGACCATTTGCTCCTTACAAGGAGATGGGGGGAAACCATCTCCTGGTCCAGCATGGATTTGGGATAAGGTTAAAGTGACCCATCTCTGCAAGTCAGGTGAAAAATGATTGTGTCTTCTTTGCTAACTGGGGTTCGAAGAATGACTGAATATGAACAAGCAGCTTGAATGAATGGGGTGACTTAGACTTACTACTTGTCCTTAAGAAGAACTGTGCATTCCTGGAGCAGAGACAATGGTATTGGAATTTAAACACCATTTGGAGAAATATAGCTAGAAGTCTCTTGGAGACAAATTCCTTGCAAACAGAGCTCTGAAAGTAGCAGTTAACAAAGCTTTTGAAGCCCCCTTTATAACCTCTTGATATTTATTGCAGATGGAGCAGGAAATGACGCGGTTGCACCGGAGAGTGTCAGAGGTGGAGGCTGTACTTAGCCAAAAGGAGGTGGAACTGAAAGCCTCTGAGACCCAGCGATCCCTCCTGGAGCAGGACCTGGCCACCTATATCACAGAATGCAGTGTGAGCCCTTACACCAGTCCTTTCAGCTCTGAAAGCCTGAAATCTGGTGGTCTTTGCCTTTCTCTTCCATCATGGTTTCAGTGGGGTACTTGATGGAGAGAAAATAGTATGTGAGAGGATAGCTGTTCGACATGGAGCCCTGGATTGTTTGCAGAGGCTTGCTTCTCAGTTTTATTCAAATTTTGTGTCGTGGTCATGTGCTTAGAACATACAGAATAACTACTGTCCTGGTCTTGCTGAAACTATTTATGTTTGTCTTGCTGGCTGTGCTAGAACATGCTTGGATTTGACTTTTTGCAGGTTTCTTAGCCAGAAGAAGATGGGGCCTAGTCAGTACCTAGACAGACATCTCCAAGGACAAATAAGAGCATTAAGAAACAGTGGTGTTGCCTTCATCTGTGGTATTCTGAGTTCAGATTGATCCAGTTCCCCAGTGTAATGTTAGGGATGATGCTAGGACAGGTGCTATTTTTCAGGTAGAATACAAAAATGAGGCCTTAAAACCATGTCTTCAAAGATCATTTGGCATTTTTCGTGGGAGCTGGAATGTCTGCTCAGTTGTCTTGGCAAGGTTCCAGTGAGGATATTTTCATTCTAGCTAATAATCTCTGTATTTTCAGTTGGTTATAATATTCTGTTTCCTCTCTTGTACCAAGCACAAAAATGCAGATAATACTCTGTTTCAGAGAATTGAAAAGCATTTCTGGTGGCTTTATTTGTTGGGAAGCATAGCTTAAAACAGAGTGGAGTGAATTCCCTACACTAAATACTACTAGGTAAATAAATAAAATTCAGTTTGCATCTTGCTGTTGAAGAATAATGCACAGTTGATAGGAGGACCACTGGTCTGTCAAATTTTGCAGGTAAGGTGTGTGGTGAGATACAGAAGCAGCTCTTCTTTGTAGAAGTTTAATGACGATTGAAGGATTTAACAGCAACAAGAAAAATGAATAAGCTTGTTAAGTAACATGAAGTTGAAGGGTTGTATCTAGGTTGTGAATTAATAGTGCTAGATAAAATATATATAAATGCTGTCAGTAATGGATGCCTTATGTGATCTCTGTTTTGTTTTTGTCTCTAGACCTGATGTGAGGAAGTAGAGATTTGAACTAAGACTTAAGTGTAATAAACAGTGTTTGTAAAATGGGTTGCTTCTATCCAGATAGAAGCAGCATTGGCTATGAATTTCTTTAGGGTTTCATCACTGGTGCCTTGATTTTTTTGATGCCTCACTGCAGTCAAGGAGGCATTTATATAGCTAAAGATCTTTATTATGCAACCATCTGAAAAACGAAAGACTATGTATTGAACATTTTGCTTTCTGCAGAGCTTAAAGCGAAGCCTGGAGCAGGCACGGATGGAGGTGTCTCAGGAAGATGATAAGGCACTACAGCTACTTCATGATATCAGAGAGCAAAGCCGAAAGCTGCAAGAGATCAAAGAACAGGTATACCTGCTTCTTTGGGGAGCAGAGTGGCTATCTACAAACGGGAATTCTTGGCATATTCTAGCTCTGTTGCCAGGATTATGTTTTATGTTGGTAGGCTGTGATGACTCCCAATCTATGTATTTTTACAAGGTTTCTTAAACAAAATGGGAAGCAACAAAATTACACTTTTGTGTATAGTAAGCACAAACCCCAAACTGGCAAGTTTTTCTGTTCCTAGTCCTGAAAGTATCTATAAATTAGGAGAAAGTTGCAATGCTGTAGTAATATGGTGCCTTAGAAATAAACTATCAATTTTTAAATGGTCAAGCTATACAAATTTCACAACAAGTTAATGAACTAACTTTAATTTTGTGTTGTGTTTTTTTCTTCTTTCTTATATGACCATTTAAAATGCTTAATAGTCTTTCAAAATAGAATCTGTGTTGCCAAACTGTTCTGTTCCTAATTTAATCTATTTTCAAAGTAGATGTTGTTAATTCTTTTTCCACCAGAAGCTTGTTGAAAATTCATTAATCCATACAGTTGTTCATAAGGGGCGGAAAAAAAAGAAGTCAAACTTAAACGAAAATATGGTGACAAATATAGACCTTTTTAGGATTTAAAATGGTCTACGAGACACAACCCATTCAGTTTTGTGAATAAATAACATATTGTATTGAGAAAAAGAAATGGAAATTTGCTATGGTGTTTATTAAACACTTCTTTGCAATTATCTGTAATTTTTCATCTTCAAAGCACTTTACAAACATTAACTGACTAATTTCATAGTGTTTGAGACAAGGAAGCCCAGAAACCTTGGAAATAATTCTCCAGACATGAGCAGCTCTTATGTAAAAAGTAATGAAATGCAAAAACAACCCTCTGGATGTAGCAGGCCTCCATAGACTTCTACTGCATGCTTCTGGATGGTTGTTTTATGTAATACAAGGGATCTAAAGCTCATTACTCTCTGTTCTGGTGCTTTGTAGCAAAGTTGTTTTAAATATTGAAATGTGGAACATAGTTGGTGATGATAAATATCACTAGATTCTTAGGCAGTACCAACACATGCAACAGAGGAAAAACAATGCAAGTAATTTTTAATCAAATATTTTGTCCCAGAATCCCTTAATTTGGATTGTGAATATTCATGATGACATAAAAATATTGCTTAGGTCAACAAATGAATCTAATATCCTGCAGACTTTAATTTCTGGGGTGGTCTTCTGAGCTATCTGAACCCCATGTGCAAGAACACCGCAACAAAATATGCAGAGATGTTTTTGCTGATTCATACCAGCAGGTGGATCTTAGTCATTAAAGACTTAGATCATTATTTTTAAGTCAGAGGGAACTGGGAGGTGAGATGGAAGAGTCCCTTAGAGTTTTGCTGTTGGAAACCTGAAGCTTGAGAGACAATGAGTAAAATTAACAGCAAATCATAATCTTTAAAACCCAATAGTTAAGCATTTGGTATTTTCAGAGCAAGACTGTAAGTTCAACTTAACATCATGTACTTGAATAGAAGAGCGTGATGGGTTTGCGTTTCCTTTTTGTTTGGGATGTGTGTGTGGTGTTTGGTTTGGTTTGTTTTTTTTAACTAAACCTGTGTTCTGGCGTTACTTGATGAAGACCCATATGAATGGATGAACTTGCAACAAATTGGAATCTGTGTTTTTGGAAAGGCCCACTCATTTGTATGTAGCTACCCTCATGTGATTTGCTTCAGGTATATGCCCTGGGCTTTGCCTGTCCGTTAATATGTGCTTGAGTACATCTTTGATAGTTTTTAAACTATGACTAATGCATATACAAGAGTTATTGTTCTGTGTTGCCTTGAGTGATGTGGCCTGTTCCTCTGACGTGACCACGAGATTTATTTAAAGATAGTCTTGAAAAACGTGAAGAAACAAGAAAAACTGAAATATTACTAATTATCTCCTCTTCTTCCTTCTTTTCTCCTTCCCCATTCTCCTCCCTTCCCAAACACTCATTTTCACAGTGGCAACTGTAGTCATACCTATAATTCTTTGGTCAAGTGTTTGCTGATAGAAAAGTCAAGTATTTTAGGAAGTCTTAAAAAATTATGATTTCTGAGCAGAACATGTATTCCTTCAAACCGTTCTGCCTTTTTTATTCACAAATGTATTTGTACGAAATGAATATTTGAGTTACTGTATGCTTGCTTATTATTAAAAGGCTCTAATTTTTTTCAGCAAGAAAATAAGATCATCCATGGAGACAATAACTGGAAAGAGTAGGCCCCCTGTCTGCCTTACAGACTGGAGGACCGGTTTGGGGATTACAAACCAAAGAGCCATTCTGCCGTGCTCCCCGTAACAGATAGTAAAGCAATCTGTTAAAGGCCCAGCTTCTTTAAATACCTGCATAAGGTCTCCACGTTGCTAGAGAATCACAGGCTGACATTAGGGTCAGTGTTCATGCGATCACTTGTCTATCTAGAGAGAGCTGGCTGTCTGGAAGGAGTGATGACAAACCTGATTTTGTCATGAGACAGTTACTCTTTTGAATATGGGGGTAGTCAGGCGTATTGTAAGATATTAAAATGGAAAGAAAGATAGACTCCCCCACTGTCAATCCTTCATAATCTTTATTCCTAGCTCTTAATGTGCATGTTTTGTACTTGTTCTCAGCTTCATTAAAAAATAATTTATTTTGTTTTTTTTAAAGAGTAATTTTATAAAATGTATACTTGCAGGACTTAGTAAATGCTAAATAAATGTACTTAAATTTGTTTCTTTCCAGTGAGGATAGGAGAAGCAATCTCACAAGCTCGTCTCAGTTTGAATACCCAGTCTCATTGAGACAATCAGTTAAACATCCTTTTCTTCTCCCATTCTCCCCATCCAGATGCCCTGTCTTGTAGCACTGTGCGTGGGGAATCGTTACTTCCGCCTGTATAGGGTGATTTTTAGGCAGTTTTTCTAAGTTAATATTTGATTTTAGGTTGTCTCCCATACAGAGCAATAGGATCCCTTTTAACTGTGTCAAGAGAAAATAGCTGCCGGCTAGAAGCCACAATATGCTACCCCTCTGCTTCTCCTTTCCTTTTATCCAAGCTGTGCAGATCTGTGGTAATTGTCATGTTATCAGCCCAAGAAAATGTATCTTGAGGGAGCATCTGGGCATTTAGTAGAGACATCAACTCAAAGGCACATTTCTGTTTCAGAAATTAGAAATGTAAGTAATTTTTATCATTTGTAGATGTGTGTATGTGTTTCTGCAGTGAAGCCACTCTCAGAAAGTCAATGTTTTGATTTTTATGAGGTATCAACATGAAAATGGCAAGACTCAAACCAGAATACCATGGATTTTATTTAGCTCTTATTGTTATATTTTGTACTTTACTCTTCTCCCACCTATTTTTAAATGTGACACTTGCCTGCAGTCAGTATTCTGGGATCTGCTGTTCCAAGTATTTCCCCTGTTGCCTCTAAAATGGGATACCTTTTCCTTCTCTTCCACCACAACTACAGGAATATCAAGCTCAGGTAGAAGAAATGAGGTTGATGATGAATCAATTAGAAGAGGATCTTATTTCAGCTCGCAGGCGTAGTGATCTTTATGAATCGGAGTTGAGAGAGTCCCGACTGGCAGCTGAAGAATTCAAACGTAAAGCTACTGAATGTCACAACAAATTGCAAAAGGTAGTTTAGGCTTCATGGGAGAGGGGGCTGATGCTTGCTTGAATTTCTAGTGCAATTTTTATACACACACATATAAGTTGTGTGTGTCCTATAAAGATTAGTGTGGTTTTGTACAACTAAGACAAAATGCCTTTCAATTGTACACTTGAAGTAATGTAATTTATACTTTGTGTAACTGCTTGTGTGTAAATTGCATGAGGTGATGACTATATAAAGACCAGTGTACTACGACTTTTCTTGAGACTTTTATATATTTTATATTTAAGTTACAGGTTAAAGATCAAGGGAAAAATGAAGCAGGAGAGTTGTATTCCAAATTGGAGAAGGTATGCTACTGTCCTGGAGCTTGCTTGCTGGGTCCATATTATGCACAGAAACCAAGAGTGTCTTTGGCGAGTCAATGGTGTGCACAGCCTCACATCCCTCCCTATTTTATTTTATATTAAAAAAAAAATCTTCTTGGTGCGATTCTTTGTTCTTTCTGATTTGATGTGAAGCTGTGTCTGGATATCCTGTTCTTAATGGTTTGTGTACAAAGACAGGCCATTATATGTAATCTGAGTTTGGAGCTAGGTTAGTGATACAAAAGGGTTTTCTTTATGAATAAAGAATAACAAATGAAAACTAAAAAGAAATCTGAGTATTCTCACACTGAACTATCTGCTTGGTGACCAAAATATGAAATCAACTGGAAGATAGTAAAATGGGAGTAGATTTGCCAAGGAACACTTTGGTGTGTTGGAATTTGTGGGGAGAAACAAAGATTTTGGGGAATTGAATTAAAATAAATTTGGTATCATAAGTAGAAAACATTTTTACCTTTTTGATTTTCTGACACTCTTTCCCCCCATTTTTTTATTTAACTGTAGATCAATACAGAGCAGCAGGCCAAAATCCAGGAGCTTCAGGAAAAGCTGACAAAGGTAATGTCTGGGTGGTGAAAGTGAATTTTCCATAAGATTTTCCAGTGAAACCTTAATGCAGAGGAGGGATGCACTTTGTTTTATCCTTAAAAATAGAATTAGTCATAGCATGGGGGATGATAAGGAAAAGGGGGTGGGAACTGGTATCTGAAATCATTGGTGTTCTCAATATGCTTTTGGCTCTTGAGACATGTCAACAGTGTTTATTTTTACAAATGAAGCTGAGTCAGAACTGGAGTAGTGTAAAGAAATTCTAATTTAAAAGGCCAGTTTGGGCATGCTGTATGCAATGCACTTGTCCCTTGCTTCTGAAGACAAGGTTCATATGGTTTTGGCTCACTAGTAAAATGCATGTTGGACTTGGTTAGTCTCCCAGTATTTTTAATTGCAAAATCACTTTCCACTTCAGTTATTCACAGAAAAGATGTTGGATGATAAGGGTTCACAACAGAATTAAAATACCTTAGCAGTGTAAGCTGAAGGAAGTGCATAATATCTAATGTTTGCAGTTGTGCTCAGTCTGTTACTGAAGAAGGCACCGTAAGAGCAGTAGGGGAACTTTTCTTACTGGGATCTTTCAGCAAAGAAGAAAGGGGTTGTCATAATAGTCCACTGAGAGAGCTTTTCAAACTTGGCAACTGCTGAGAGGGGGCTTTTTCAAGGTTAGTGATCTACAGTATGAATAGGAGGCTAAAACTATGTAGAAATAGTACTTCTAATATTTCAAAACAGCTATGTTTTAATCCTCCCTCCCCTTTTCTCTTTTCATTCATTCTACAACAGGCTATTTTCTTAGTCTTTTAGTTAGAGTAGTTTCCGAATTCTTTCCAGGAACTTCAGCTGAATTTGGAGGTAGACTTTACTGTGAGTACAAAGAGACAATTAGAAACTTGAAGATTTCCTGGATTCTCATTTTTTTTGTGAAACAGAAAAGAATTACATAACAGAAGTTAGAATTTGGGTTCCTGCACATGTCTGTAGGTTGTATTAATTTCAGACTGCTAGGCCAAAGTTCTGTGGCAATTTTATCCACAATGTTGTCCATCTCAAGGTTATGAACTTTTGACATACCAAGTTTTTGTGTGTGTGTGTTTTCCTTACAATACCTTCTTTTTTTTTTTTTTTTTCCTTTGGACCTTTAGGCTGTGAAAGCTAGCTCAGAGGCAACTGAACTTCTTCAGAATATCCGCCAAGCAAAGGAGAGAGCTGAGAAGGAGTTAGAGAAACTGCAGAATCGTGAAGATTCTAATGAAAGCATGAAGAAGAAATTACTTGAAGCGGAGGTGAGTGGAGAATGTCTGTCTAGAGTAAATTAGTTATTGGGATGTGTCTCAGCTTAGAAACCCTCGTCTGGATGACTGTGGACAGCCTGTATTCCTGTAGTAAGTATTCATGGGAAAGTGATGTTAGACATTAATCCACTTTTAATTAAAAAAGCAGATAGGTCTTTGAAGAAAACTGAGAGGCTTTTTATTTTCAGTGAGAAGTCAGTAAGGATATGTAGTTAACATAAGGGATTTGAGGCATGATGAGGATTTCAAATATAAAAGACAACCATATATTGACTGCTTCAGCTGACTTTTTTCTAGAAACTTATTGCTTTGTGATAATGCAGAGTGGGTTAGCCTAAATGGCAGTTAATAATTACTCTACAGGAACGGCGCCATTCTCTGGAGAATCAAGTGAAGAGATTAGAGACTGTAGAACGAAGAGAAAACCGTCTAAAGGAAGATATTCAAACCAAATCTCAACAGATTCAACAGATGGCAGAAAAAATTCTGGTGAGCAGAGGTGAAAATGAAACATAAAGGGTAAGAGTTTGTAAGAAAGGGGAGGAAAGGAACGGAAGATGTAGAATTGCATTGAATAAGGTGGAAACTGTTGAATAAAGGGGTTTGTTTCTTGTATCAGTCATACTGGAGAAGGCTTAAGTGCTCAAATACTATTAGCAACTTTAGTTACAAACTCACTCCTGTACCTTTAGTCTTAATACTGCTTAAAATTCTCAGTGGGAACACTTATAAGTCAACTTGGTAATATTTAAATTAATTACCTAATGAAGTAAAATAGGACAGGATACTGCAACAATAAAAACATTGATATCTAGCTTTTAAACTAAATTACAAAGAAATTGAGCGATCAGATCTACTTGAAATGCTTACACTTTGAAGCAGAGAGAAATTAGTCATCTAAACTGTTTGTCTCCAAAGATAATATTTGTCAGGAATCCATTTTCACCCACATACCTCCTTTGTTGGCAATTTCTTGTTTCTCTCCTTGTTAAACCAATTAAATCTTTATAGCGGGTTGGTACGTCAGTCTACAGCGAACCAAGCAGAGGGTGTTCCTAATACTTCTTCGTAACAGGAAGCATAATTTTATAGTGGAATAATTAAATTAATTTTGTGTTTCTCATGAGATCTTTTTCTGTGTTGCCAATATGACAAGGAAAAAGAGAATTACATTTTATTGGTAGCAGTCCTGAGCATAGCCACACCCGAGGAAGGCCAAACGGAAATTTTTAAATAACTGTATTTGGAGTTAACAGATGACCCATACTTATTCTGGGTAATAGCCGCATATGTAGACTTCAGCATCAGAATGCCTAAGCATGCTCAAGAAAAGGTAGAATCGGTTCTTTAGTGCTGTTGCTTTCAAATTGTTTTGATAACATGAGTGCATGGTAAGTGGGAGACTATGGTTTTGCTGGGCTCAGAGCCAACTTTATGTTTAGAAATAGTGTAAAACTTTGAATTGTTTCATAAGCCTCTTGTGTATGGTTGGGGATTGTTCCTTGGTTTTGATTACATTCTCTGTGGAGGAAAAACTGGAAGGGAATGGAGAAATATCGACTAATTGTTTTACACTGTGAGATGTTTAGCTCTTATAGATAGTTTCCATGGAGTTCTAACAGAATGTTGGACACACAAAAGTATTTTATAGGAAAGTCAAACAGGCATTGAAGAAATAAGCCTTACAGAGTCTTTCCTAGTCCCATGAAGTTCTGATCTGGGATCATAGGGTAATAGTTTTCATTTTTCTCCGCTGCTACCCTGTTTGCTCCCTCAAGTTGATCTCTTTTAAATGCTTTTGACCTTTCTGAGCCATAGATCAAGAATTGCATAGAATAAGGTGGAAATTGTTGAATAAGGCATTGGTTTCATGTCCACTCATCTAGCAGTCCTGAGAAGGTACCTGCTGATCTGCTTGAATAAGAAGAAACAAGTTAGAGAAGATACTTATTACTGCTTGAAAGTGTAGATTATTGATATGATGTTAATAACAAAGTTAGTGCTACATAGAGAGTAGTAAATGAGAACTAGAATGGTAAGAGATTACCTTTTTAAACCCACACTGGCTGTTAAGTGCCACTGCAGAAACTGATGAAGCTTCTGCTACAATATGAGCAGTCTGATGCTGGTAGCTTTGAAGCTGCTGCTGATCTGGTTGTCTGATTCTCTGCCAGGACCTGAAACGTGTGGGCTTCTGGGGGAGGTGAGTTGTCCCTCTTGTTGCTGGGAGACATATTTCAATTGCAAAAAGCAGCAATCTCCATTCCTTGCAGAAGTGTCGGGTACTAGGCACTGTAGATGACCTACTTTTGTTGAACCTCCTCTTTGATTCTCACTTCTGGAAAAAGAGGTCTACTGCAATTACTGGAGAAAAAAGGTCTTTACTTGTTTTCAAGATGAGGAAGATCAGAAAAGAGAATATGAAAAGAGCTAAATTAGAAATATCAGGCAAGTTTCCTGTGCTATGCAGTAATGAAGATAGACAGGAGACCTGGATGCATCCCAAAACCTGAACTTGTCTATGCAAGAGTCAACCCAGTGGTAGTGAATGACAGACATGGATCTGCCTCTTGTTCTAAGGAAATTGTTGGAATGGCAAATATGACAATGAATGAGCATAAAGTTCTATACACAACTCTTGTGAGGAGTCCTGTTGAAAGGTGATTATAGATATATACTGAATAATACAGCCAGACAGCAGAAATAGCTGACTTCCAAGATACAGAATTATTTCAGTTCTTACTGTTCATGGCTGAAACTATCTGATGTGAAATAAAGAGGTTAAAAATATTCTGGTATGTTCTACCATATCTATGGCATCCTGTACTTTACATTTTCCAAGCAATTTATAAATAGTTATTCTGACAACATTTGTCTGAGGAATATAGCAAAGTAAATACTATTCCCACTCTCTGAATTTAGAACGAAAAGCATAGACAGCAGTGCCCCATTATTGAGCTCTTCCATGAGAAAACAAGTGAGAGACCTTGTTAAAAATAGATCTGGACTTCCTGTGTTGCCACTTCTATAAAGTGTTTATAACTGCTTGTTTTCACAAAATGTCCTTGGCCCATCTTTGAGAATATTTTACTGCAAATGGAGGTTCTTACTGTGGAAGTAGAACTCTTTAGTAGTATATCTGCTCTACAATAGATGGGTCAGCAACAATATGCGAAGATTAAAACTCATTATGTGCAGCTTTCATAATGTTTTTTTACTATCACAGCCCTGGTCTTGGGATTTTTATAGGGTGAAACCTTAAAAGAGAATGAATGAATGTTTAATACCTTTGTAACTTACACACAGCACCTACTATTTCTTTGTGTCTGAATATGAATCTCTGCTGCTTTTAGGAGCTGGAAGAAAAGCATCGTGAGGCTCAGATTGCAGCACAACATCTGGAGTTGCAGCTGAAACAGAAGGAACAATTCTATGAGGAAAAACTCAAAGTAAAAATATCTTCTTATCTTCCTACAAGCTTTTGTGGGTAGAGTGAATTCAGGGAAAGACAGTTGCCTTTAGGCTTTGATTGCTTTGTATTATGAGTTGCCTTCTTGCTTAACACTACTGAAGTGTTCAGAGAGCTTAGTGGAATCTGAGTCAGTTTTTCTTCTAGCCCATGCCATTGTACCTTATCTGTCTTTAACATTGCGTTAAAACAGGTGGCACCTGAAGTCAGAACTATAGGAAGGTAGTTGCTGATTGCAATTTGTCTGTTGCTGACTAAACAATACCTACTTAATGCTATTGGATCTCACATCCTGAATAAACTTTCTGTTCCTACTGATGACTTCTATGAGTATTCACACAGCCTACCTGCAAGTTTTAAATTTGGCAAATACTATAGCATTTCTGGAATTCCATCTTCTTGGAGCTGTAACATCTGCCAAGAAGCCACAGAAACCACCCACTTTGTTTTTGTCTTTTCCAGGGTAGCATAAGACAAACAGTTAGAAATAGAATCATAGACACCGTCTAAAATTAGGAAAAAGAAATTGGGAAATAGGAGTATGTGCACCGTCTAAGGATTTTTTCTAAAGAACCTGCAGTACATCAGCCAGTAAATGCATTTTATAAGAATCTTTGTTTCTACTAAGCATAATCTGTTTTCAGCAATCTTTGTCTAGATTTACGTTTACCTAGGACTTTAATTCTACATTTCAGCTTAAATATGAGAGGATGTAGTATTTCAGAGGAGAGAAGAAATTTCTATAGGATAAATATGAAGGGAAAAAAGAGAAATAAGAAGGAAGATCAGAGGTAGATATTGGGGAAAAGATAAGTGGTGACATAGAAAAATGGAAAAGAGGATAGGGGTTGGAAAAAAACTAAAAGAAAAAGAGAGGCAGTGTGTTATGGCAACGTATGGTATAAGGTTTGGTAGGAGGAATCAGGAATCCAGGTGAAAGGGGTTCGGAGGGATGAAAGAGGACATGGGATGCTTGTAACTGGAACAGTAAAAAATATCCTGTGGGGTTCAGACTTTTGCCTTTGAAAACATTTCTTTGTAGGAAGTGACCTCCAGTTTAACAACTGATTTAAAGCTCTGGACGTACATGTATAACATTCGTTTTTAAAAACATGTAACAATTGGTTACCTTAGTCCTGTTCCTAATGACAGGTATTTGTGCCACAAAAAGAAGTGTTTTGCTTAGCGGTTTCGTTTTGTGTCTCTGACTTGAAAAATTCATGGGGTCTCAGTTACGTTCTCTTGAATACTTGTGGAACTTACAAATTGCTTCTGAGCCAGGTTGGTAGGGCAGCCAAAAGATGTGCATTACCTTATTTCCTCTACTGGACATGTTGGGGTATAAAGTTTTTCTGTTTTCTGTCTGGAATATTTCCTGAACACAGTTTATATTACTTGAATAATTTTTTTAAAATCTACAGTATCTCCACGTCTTCATAAAATTCTATTATTAAATTCAGTCTTCAGAGATAACTGAGGGAGTGCTCTTTTCTGGTGTTCACTCTTCCATGAATTTCATGCAATTGCATCTTGGGTTTAATTTTGCTTGAGACTGCTTAAAAAAAAGTGTCTGTCTTGATGATTTTCTTTCCGCTTGCCCTTTGCCCAGTGAAACAGATATAATTTAGACAAAAGTAATGTCTTCATTTAGGTATTGGAAAATCAGATGAAGAAAGATCTTGCAGATAAGGAAGCGCTTGAGAATATGCTCAGAAGACATGAAGAAGAAGCACGTGAGAAATGTAAAGTCCTGGCTGAACAGAAGGCGGTATGTATAGTTGAACTGGAAATCAAAGCATTTTAAAAGCAGCTTTCTGAGACTCTGATTTCCAGCAAGATAATCTTGTTTGAGGTTTTGCAGAGCTGCTTTGAAGGAAATCCACTGATTAATACTGATTTTAAGACATGGGTTTTTAATTCAAGGTATCTTCAAGAATATTTCCTTAAATGTAGCAGCATAGCTTGCTATGTACCCATCATTTTGTGCATTGATAATATAATGGTTGCTTTCTCCTAAAATGAAAAGCAGTTAATAGTTCCAGTTATCCATCTGTAATGCTCTTTTGGCCACTTGATTGGTTTTCTTCTTTTTGTTTCTGGGAAAAGTTCAGACATTTTTAAAACACTGTATTTATAATCACTTCTATTGTGCAGTCTCAAGGGCACATTGCTCTGTTTCAGATGATCAATGCAATGGATTCGAAGATTAGGTCACTGGAGCAGAGAATAGTGGAATTGTCCGAGGCCAATAAACTGGCAGCAAATAGCAGCCTTTTTACCCAGAGGAACATGTAAGTATAGCAACTGCTATCATACTGGGCACCACTGAATGATGCTCAGTAAGATCTATTCTATTAATGTCAAAGTGATACATTCTTGCAGGCCTGCTGTGCTCCCTGCTTGTTTTTGTGATGCAAAAATATGCTTGTGCTTCAGATAGTTGTGGTTCACTGCATATTTTGTGTTTCCTCAAACATGACTGGGAAAATTTGTTGGTATTGCAATGTTTACTTTGGAGCCTTTCCTAAGGCTGGTGCTTTGTGCAGGTTTACCAGATATGTTTAATGTATATTAATAATTTTAATGTCTGAAATACTTCTGGAGAAGTGTATATAACTTTCTTACACATACATATTTCTAAGATCTATATTTTCTTTGGTTCCTGCAATGGTTACATGATGTTGAAATAGAAAGCAGTAAACACCTTTCTTTCACAAACATTTCATCCTGCCCTGATGGGTGAGAAGACAAGTAAGAAAACTAGTTTGTTTTTTTTTTTTAAGCAGAGTTTTTCTGCATGTTCTTGAATTGCCAGTTGTGAGACTGAGGTGTTTTGCTGAAATGGACAGAAGTAAGGTGAAGTAGGATATACCCCAGCTTCAGATTCAGAATGCTGCTTCAATTGATTTTGTTTTCTTCCTAACCCAGATAACACCCAAATATTTCTGTTGCCTTCTCAACTTCAGCCTCTCTTTAGTTCTCATCAGTGACCAGTGTAATAGTCAGTTCAGTAGTTTTGGCGTATACTACTGTTTAAGATCTAATGTCATCTTGAATCGCTCTGTAATCAGCAGTTGCTCTTGTGGTGAATACTCGTTTATTAAACACAAAGGAAATCTGTGTCATATTTTTGGTCTGCATGAACTTTATTTTGCTTTGGATTTTAGCTGAGGTTCCTTGTCCTTATAATGATGTTTTTCCTTCATAAATGACTTAAAGGCATTCTACTTAAAGTATAGGAAGAAGTGTGGCTTGTTTTCTATGTCCTGCAAGGTAGGGCTAAAGTACTACACGCTCTTACTGAGTTAAGAGATTGATCAGATTCAGCTTTTGCAGAAAGATTTTCAGTGTATGTCAGTTGTTGAATGCAATGTCAGATAGTGTCTCTGTGGGAGGTACTTGGATGAATTCACCTATAATATTGAATAGAAATCAAGCAAGGATGAATTTTGGCAGAGTTGCTTGGGTTATTTTTTTTCCTTTTCAGTGGTAATTATGCTCCAGATATGTAATGGCTCCAATTTTTTTTGTATTTCAAATATTTGGCAAGTTATTTTAGCCTGAGCAGCCAGAAATATTCACAGAAATAAAAAATTTATGTTGCTTATGCTCCAGATGACCTCCAGTTAATCACCTAGGAAGTTTGTTCAGGCAGCAAAAGCCGTAACTTACCTTCAATCTGAAATAGAACAAAAGTAATGTCTCAACGAGTACCTGAGAAGCATATGCAAGGTCTAGTGCCACAGTCATTGGTGCTGAACTGACTGTAAGAACTTAGCTGAGCTAGATGCATCCTCCTAGAGCAGGACAATTGACTGGAGGTCCACAGGAAACAAGAAAAAAATATAATGTTTGCAAGAAACATAATTTTATGGATTGGTAGAAGACAGTACAGATTGGTAGAGGACAGGAATTAACAGTTTAAGAGAAACTTGCTTTAATATGCATGCAGGTAGCTAATGAAGTTGTACTTGTTTTGTAAATTGTGGTGAAAATGTATAAATATGTTGCTGGACTGTGTTTGAAATCCACAAAAGCTACAGCTAATCTGAGCGTGTTTGAAGAGGAGAACTAGTGATTAAACCCTTCAGAGGAGAGGGGAACTCTGCTAGCTTTTGTTCCATCAGTATCAGAGGGAACTAATGATTATCAGGCTCCTGAGAAGAGAGCCCAGTAAACATCAGGAAGTGAAATAGCACCATTTGACAGTTCTGACTGGCAATAATCTGCAGAGGTAAATTAAAAGAGAAAGGGTGAAAGGGTGGTTTTGTGTGCAATGCACAGAAATGTGAGTCAGAAGACTTGAGTTCTATTTTTAGTTTTGTTAAGTCTTCCTGTTTGATCTTGGGCAACCCACATAATTTCTCTGGGATAGGATTAATAACAGCTTATCTCACAGTGAACTTCTTAAAATATTAATTCATTAATATATGTAGAGCTTTGTGAAACTTCTAAGTAGAAAGCACACTATGAGGCAAAAATTTCCAATGCACGATAAAATGATTCCAGGAATTGTAAATAATGTAGAAAGACCTTTTTTCCTTCTTTTCTCTTTTTTTTTTTTTTTAAAATGTGGGTATTCATTTAAAATTCTTATGGTAATAATTAATCATTGCCAGCTCTCAAAATTCTTCTGAGCACAAGTAATTATTTTTTTTCACTTTGTAGATTAAGATTTTCATCAGAGGCGACAAAGCTTCACTTCAATGTAGGTCAAGTTCTAGGTCCATTACAACTGGAAAAAAACCTCAGCAAAACAACCCCTCAAACCCTAAACCATTGGGTTTCTCTCATCTCAGAAATATGTTGTGTGAAAGCAACTGTTCTTAGCATTTCTTTTTCCTGTATAGAAAAACATGTAATAAGGAATTGGTGAAATGAGAATGAACCGTAGCTTAAATGTTGTTGTAGATTACTGTGTACAAGATTAATTTTTCTGTGCAATATGCAAACATGGAATTTTAGTGCTCCGGGCATATGTTGATGAGTATATTAGTATGTGGATCTTTTGCAGGCAAGAATAAAGAGTTGACTTTTTTTTAGGTTGGGATATAGAATTTAAGCTATGACCTTAACTATTCTACTTAACAGGAACCTTGTATATTCTTCCTTACTTCCCCCCAGTGAAACGACCTGTGCTAAGGACATTTTGGGTTTGTCATTTGTGCTTTTCTCCTATTAGGAAAGCCCAAGAGGAGATGATATCAGAGCTCAGGCAACAGAAGTTCTACTTGGAAACACAAGCTGGAAAGTTAGAGGCCCAGAATCGAAAATTAGAAGAACAATTGGAAAAGATGAGTCACCAAGATCACACTGACAAGAACCGCCTGCTGGAGTTAGAGACTAGGCTGCGAGAGGTGAAAACTTGGGTTTAATCCCTCCAAACAAACTTACTTGAATGTACCCCACGTTAAGTATTATAGTGAGAACTAGAATTAATTCGTTTTAGTTCTGTGTGTCTTAAAGAGTATTTTAAGGTATATTAATTTAGTTTGGTCTAGCAGTACTTTTTTTTCCCCTAGGAATAAAAAAAAAAAAAAAATTAAAATTGATCATTAGAGGGAGATAAAAGTAAGTATTAAGGATTTGTCATTCTTAGACCTAACTGAATCTGAGCTTTTAGATCACCTTGCTTTCTCAGGATCATATTTATGGTTCTTTGTACAATATCCTCATAAAGTTGTCCAGCTAGAGTGGTTGTGGTGGTAGAGAATAGAAGTTCAGCTATGTGCAGTGACCAGCTTAACCATAGCCTTAGAGTCTACAGAATAGAAAGTAAAGGACACAACTGAATTGCTGTAAGAAAACAGGAGACCTGTTGCTTCATGCACATTTTTCAGAAGTTTTCTGGAAAGGAAACCTAACAGTAATATGAAAATATGCATTTTTAAAAATTTGTGAGCTGTGCTTCATTTTTAGTTTTGTATCAACTAGTTTGGATCCACTTCAAATCTTCTTTTACCTTCTCCAGTCTCACTCCACTAATTTTCAGCTAAGACTGAAATCTTGCCTTTAGCTAAGAGGGTTGGACGACCAACACATGTCCTTGTTTGACCGGAAGTTGGTTGGGACCAGTGTAAGATTTCTGGCAGGCTTGTCGCGCATCTACAGCACAACAGACAGATTCACTTGGGATAGCAGACAGCCTGAAGAAGGTGCTAAGGTTTGGAATTGATTTTGAGCACTGAGATCTGTTCTGCTGCTTGTTCATTTCTTATCCATTTCTGGAAATAACATGTTTATCCCTGAGTATGCCTCAAGAAAACCTTCAACTGAAGCCATTCAAATAAACCCAAAGCCAGATGATCTGGTTGGTTTCTTTAAAAAGAATCTGAAAGGAAAATGAAATATGAAAGTCAATTGAGAAATGTATGTAATTTTTACGTGCACGTAAAGATTAGTATTGATCAGTATTTTATATCAACGTTTGATATGTGATATTTGAGTCACACCTAGAACTATTCTTGTGCCCTAGTTGTTGCTTCAGAATGCCAGGTTGCTTTTAACCTTTTTCAAAGCAAACCAGTATTTTTAGGTTGTAGACAAAGCTGTGTCCTTGACTTCTCAGTGACTTAAACAATCTGTCAAGATGTGATTTTTGGGATAGACATGGCAATAGCATCTTAAAGTGAGGTCTGAAATGAGATTACATTGCCTCTATTTTCTTTATTAGTAACTTATATTTGGTATGCTACTTTTTCTTTCTTCAGGTTAGTCTAGAGCATGAAGAACAAAAGCTGGAACTCAAAAGACAGTTGACAGAATTGCAGCTGACACTCCAGGAGCGGGAATCTCAAATTACTGGGCTGCAGGCTGCACGGACAGCCCTGGAGAATCAGCTCCGTGAAGCCAAAACTGAACTAGAGGAGACTACAGCTGAGGCAGAGGAAGAGATTCAAGCTCTCACGGTGAGCCCTAAAAAATTTGTACTATGAGCCATGTGTGCAGATTAGAATTATGTAGATGCATGTTTCATAAAGAGATTAAAATGAGTGTATACTATTTAATTTTAAAGTTTCAGAACAGGATATGGATTGTGCCTTGTGTTGATAGAGGCAGGAATGGCTAAAATGTCAAATTTTGTCTTATTACCTTTAACCATACCAGAACTTCCTAGTAGTGGTTCACTGCTGCCAAAACTGTTTGTAAGAGCATTATTACTTTTGTGAAGAGGTGAAAGCTGCATAGAAAACTGTTTAAGAGTTTTACTCGGTGATTTACTTACTATTTAAACAGAATCTCATGAGTTTGAAAGTACTTGATGATCATAAATGTTGTGATGATTTTTTTTTTCTCTGTTACCCTGCTTTGATGATACTTATTTTGGGAAAAACACCCCAACAGATTCCTAGGAAAATAGTGTCATTAGAACATAATTTTATTCCAATGATTATTTCATTAAAAATTGTCACGTGTGTCTTGCAGTCTCTGATGAGGTGTGTGAATGATATAAGGGAAAAAAAGCTCAATTCCCTGCCCTCTGTAAATGGAATTTTAAATTATATGCTGCTGGTTGCTCTCTCTTGAGTACAAAAAGATGTTTTCAAACTGCTTGATTCTAAGAAATATTTCCTTCATTAAAGATTCCCAGGGCTGTGGAGGGAGAGAGTGGGGAAGTATATGACCTGCTACCAGCTAACTCCCACTGAACAGCAGTCTTTAATGACCTTCAAATCCAGTTATTTTGGAGTGTTGAAAATGTGCATTCTCTTGCTCCAGTGTCACTTGATCAATGAACTGCTCCGAATATTTCTGCCACTGCTATTTTTTGGAAGGGATGGTGGGCTCAGCTGAGATAGGTGCTTGTACTGTGTTGATGCTTTGGGTAGATGAATGGGAGAACTGTTCACTCGGTTTGGTTCTAAAGCGGGTACATGCTGGGAAAAGACAGCAACAACATCAAGGCTTAAGGGTAGCTGAATGGAACATGGCATCAGTTTCTTTTTTGCTCAAAACTGAGGCGGTTCCCTCCCAGCTGAAAGCTTTGTGTAAGAACTAATATCAGTGCCAACAGGATGGCGATGTGCTTGGTATCTTTACCATAACCTGTGTTCACTCAGTTATTGCTTCAGATAATTTGGCAAAATGATAGTGCTTTTGGACCAGCTATTGTAAGATAGTCCAGTTTGGGCTTGGGAGTATTTCTGTTACGGATTTTTTTTAATATACTTTTTTTTGGTTTTCACGTTGCCTGTTGTGGTAAGATAGCTTTTCAGCTCTCATATTTGACTTCTGTTGAACATTTTTTTTCCTGTTTAGTCTCTTGGCTCTAACAAAAATGTTCTGAATGAAGAAAGGTGGCTGGATGTGCTAGTGCACTAACCTTTCTTTTGTTAAGTTTTCAGATATCATATGACATTAGACTCTTGTTAAATCAGTTTGATGAATTTTGAGAGAGGCCATGAGGCTGAAACAAGAACTTTTGCTTTGTCATGCTTTGCTCGTAAATTAGAAGGTAAAATGGTGCATGCAATACTGCATTCTTTAAAATAAGCATTTGCACTTTTCCATACTTTGGATGCTGTCTTCCAAAGAATTGATTGTTATGTTTCATCACTGCTTTTTAGAGAGGCTCAGGATTAAATGGTACTTTATGGTAGGAATCATGTAGATTGACAGAGCTGTTCAGGATAGCTTGCATAATACTTCATTATAGTTTTTCTTTGCAAGTGTTAAGTTGTATGCAGTATTTACTTTCTATGAGATACCAGTCTAGATATGGAAGTAAAACCAACTCAAATTTAAATGTCAAGAATGTACAAACTTAACATGGAATTGACATCTTCTGGTGTCCATTTCAGATGGAACCTTTTACATAATTTCGTTCTCAAGTTTGTACATTTTTCTAAAGTAGTTCAGAATTGGGAGTGTGTGTTTTGATTAAGTAGGATGTGACTTTTGCTAATCAGTTCTTTGCCACTACAGAGTGCTTTCATAGCCTGCAGCATCTGCCTTCCAAACTTTGCTTGCTGTTAGATTGTTCTGCAGTTTGTTTAGCAACAGCTGTTGGATTCGAATTCTAATGTATGAAAAATTGATGATTAACTTCTTACCTCCTTTAGGCACATAGAGATGAAATCCAGCGTAAATTTGAAGCCCTTCGTAATAGCTGCACAGTGAGTATTAAACACAGATCATTGAATTATTTTGAAATTAACAATAAGGACACAAACAATTTACGTATTTAATCCTTGATTACACTAATTCCTAATGTGGACTTCTGGCTCCAAGGTGTTAGTAGGAGCTAGATGGATTGGATTTGATTTCTTTTAGGTTTCAGGTAAATCTCAATTTTGAGGTTTTAGTCTGATCATGAAATCCACACTGCTCTTCTTTTTGGAGAAGAAAGTAAATTAAAACATCCCATTGCAGTGTGGCTAATAAGAATGGTGTAGCAGCTGCAAAAAATGGTTATAGGTGAAGATCCTTTCTGGTCACAAGAAGAAAAGATCTACCTGTCCAAATCCTGAGCTGCATTGTAGATCTAGTCCAGAGTGGAAGAGCCTTCATGTTACTCTGGGTTTTAAGGAGGACTTTAACACTGTTTGAAGAGGCAAGAAATGTTATGGTTCCAAATAATACATTGACACGTAGTCATCTGCTCAAAGAGCAGAGTGTACTCTAGGGTCTTAATTTGCACCTTCTATTGCTTGAGATCTTTTGACATGCTTTTAGATTCATTTCATCTGTTGAGGACAGATGTTGGAGGGTTTGTCAATCAATAAGGATTCTTGCAGATTTACACTATCTTCAGGCTTATGGTGCTTGATGGACAGCATCTGTCTTTCAATTACATGAATTACAGAACCAGCACTGTCCTCTGGATCAGCACTGATTGCCAGTCATCCTAGGCTTTTCCTCCTGACCCCACCCTATAAGCAGGGCTTAACGGCTGGTTTTTTATCTTGATTGTTTCCCTAATTCCAGTGATTTCCTCACACTTACTTTAGATCTACAGCATGAAAAATTATCTAAAGTGCAAGTTTTCATCTTTCAAAAATATCTTTTCAGGATGAAAGTCTGTTTTCCTCAGTTGCTCTTCAGCACTGAGCAAGGGGATTCATCTATTCTGTTTGTAGAATATGCTGACATGAAGAAATGAGGAGATAGAATTTACTGTAGTGTGTTAACCTCTATCTAAAAGAAATCCTGCACAAGAAACTTTTACATTTTGTTCCCTTCTTTATTTACTTAGATTGGTCCTCTAGCTCCATATGTGCTATCACGTATCTCACCTCCATAGCTATCTTCTTTTGTTCTCTCTTGCCCTTTGTAGAGAAAGACACCTTTCTATGAAAATGCTCATGTGGTCTCCATGCAGGCAAAAACCAGTTATAGAAAATCTATAGCTTCTTTTCACTGCATGGTAGGCTGCCTTTCAGAGGTTGTAACTCATTATCTAGTAACACTTTGGCTCTGTAAGTGTGGTGAACAATCTCCAGCAGCGAAGTGACCCGTGACATTTCAAGAATGCTGAGTGCTTCAAAGGTTCTGCACAAAAGGATGTCTAAAAGTGTTGTGCATTGTAAGGCCCTTCAGTGGGATAAGTGGGATCAGACATCCTCATCAATAAGAAATTAATTAAATAGTTCCTAAATGAATAATACATGCTCATCATACATTCTCTTTCCAGCCCAGAGAAGGCATGTATAATTTAACTAACCATGGATAGAAACTTTCTTGTTCTGTGTTATGAGTAGTTCTTCTAGCTCTCCATCCCGTCTACTGAGGATCATGGAGAGAAGATAGAGGACAATCTTCTAGTGACAGTGAGGGATCAGGCAACATTTATTATGGTGCCTTCACTGGAAGTTCCAACCTCATTTTTCTGATTGTGACCAGTATGATGCAGACTTTGCTTTTTGGCGACCATGTGATTCTAATTGAAAGTGATTAGAATTTATACGTCTTTTAAAATAAGATAACACTTCAAGAGAATAATTGTAATCTGCTGGTACTTACTCAGCATGATAATGAGTGGGTTTATTCTGTCAGCAAGTTTTCAAAAGATACCCCCTTTAAGCTGAAACAAACTCCTTGAACTAGCCTGGCAAACATTGGTATGGAATTGGTTTTTATTTAATCTTATTGAGAAGCCCAGAACAACATATGTTATGAAAAAAGGATTAGACCAGAAAAAAAATTAAAGATTGAATTACTTCAGTACTTTCATAGTATTCAAAAGGTAAATACTTTCTTTGGTATTTCTTCTGTTTCTCTAGCTTCACAAAGGTCACACTTTGCAATTGTAGAGAAGGCTTACACCTCAACTGTGTGTCTGCTTTCCTTGTACCCTCATTGCACTCTTCTTCCTTATGCTGAGGTCTCTGACGAAGTAGGCATTTTTTAGGTTCTCCTATTTGTTCATTTTAAATTTGCTGTGTTTTGGGGTGCATACATAAAGACCATTGCTATGTTGTCAGTTGTAATTTCTGCCTGTTTGTGAATTTATATTCAGTTGCTCTGATATTTCTGCATTGTTTCATCTTGTGACATCTTTGTTTTACTACTGGGGGTCAAAAAGAAAATGCCAGCATTTGCTTTCTCTGCCTCTCAGTTGTGCAAGAAATACTAGGATACATAATTACAATAAAAATTGTAGACTGTAGTACCTGCTGTACACACACACAGATGCATGTGGGCTCACATGAAGAGCAAGATTTTATCATAATCTTCTCACAATGATGGTTCAACCAGCAAATCTGTTGAGAGAGAAGGACTAGTTTCTACATTTAAAGAGTTATTCTATCAAAAATATAATCCATTGAGTGTTAAAAGTATTTTCCTGGCAATCAGAAAAAGATCAAGAAATAAAAGGCACTTTCTGAAATAGGAAAATTTATGTATTTGTCAGTTGTTTCCAACTGCCTCTTAATTACAGCTTGTTGCTGGATCATCAACACATTTGAAGTTAAAAATAAAATTAAGTTAGCTAAATAAGAGTAGAATTGTTTCAAAAATAAAATATTCAGTAAGCGGATGGTAAAGTCTATAAATATTTAGAAGAAAAGAATTCTATAAAGTATTTACACAAAGCTTAGTAAAATAATATTGTTATTCCAGGGAACCACCATCTGAATATTCTAGTTTTTTTCAGGTACAGGCAGTTGTTTTTACTCTAGCAAGGAGAGTGGCATTTCTTAATACTCATTGGATATTGTATTCCCATTTTTTTAAGATTTCTCCAATAAAACAAGGTTTATCTTCCTTGAGGTTCTTTTGTCATCATCTTAAGTATTAACATTAATACTTAAGTATCTTAAGTATTAACAAGCTTGATTCTGCACTTGTCTATGAGACTGGATATTGAGGCATTAAATCTGCAAGCCCGTTAGGCACACGTATCATTTTAGTCATGCATAAAGTCCTGCTGATTTTGGTCTAAGATCCTGATTCCACATTGGCTCAATGAGTTGGCATACAAGAATAGTCTGTGTTCTTAAGAACTTTCAAAATTGTATCTGAAGATGTTTTATACTTTGAAGCTAAATTATGTTTCAGAGTAAAGGGATCTTTCCCACTGTAACAAGGCTAAATACCCAGGCAAAAACTTTGAGATGGCTTTGTTAAATTTGTAAAAAAAAAGAAAAAAAAAAAAATTGGCTGTTGGGTGGAAGGGGTTATGCCTGATTCTCATTACACAGAAAATGTGATGGCAGATGCCAGTTACAGATTGAACTGGAGCTTTGTAGTTTTTGTAGCCTGACAAAAAGTCAGAGTGTTGCTGTGAAAGAAGCTACTGGGACCTTCACCATAGATGACATCATCATCATCATTTGAGGCTGAGGCTCATGGTTGTAGAGGCAGCTCATCTAGAACTACAGCAGAGGAGTACAGGAGACCATGTTTTAATGATAGGTTGGTGTGGGAAGGAGAAGAATGCAGACTGTGCAGTGTCCTACTACTCTGCAGCTACTAACAAGAGCAATGTCCCTCAAGCTAAGCCATGATGAGATTTTGGAGACTGAGATCTCTGTGTAAGGTGTGTTTCAAGTCACAGATGTTGTCTGACTATGGAAAGGGGAAGAAAATGAGGAGTTCATTTTTATATATACATCAGACAGGTAGAGATACAAGACTGGTATCTGTGAACAGCAGTGTTCGTTAAGAGTCTTGGTATTTCCCTGCTAGAAAAGCTTTGTCTCTTGGATCCAAATTGTGAGTATGTTAAGACAAAGTGAGTCTGATGCTTGCTCTTGCTTCCTTCTCACAATAATTTGGGGCTGAGAGACAGCTTTTTCTTTTTTCCTATTAACTCTGACAGTTAGTTTTCTAGTAAAGATTAATGAGGGTGGGGAGGAGTGGAAATGGATAGAGTAAAACTATGCATTAGTCTGGAAGTTCTGTATTAAGGTTTTACAAAAAATTTCATTAAACTCGAAATAACATGCTGCCGATAGCATCCTGAAACAGTTAACCTTGGTGTGTCCTGGCATTTTCCTGCGTGTTTGTTGGTATCTGAGAACTGAGACATCTTCATGAAGGAATGAGGTTATGGAAAGGTTTGCAGGCTGCAGTTAGTAGTATTCTAAAACTGGTTCCTCTTCTCCTTTCCCTTGTTATTTTGCGTGTGATTTTGATACATGGAGTATATGGATGAATTTTTTTACATTGTCTGATAGCAAACATAATCATCATGGCCGTGAACTGCTTGTTGCTATATTTAATTTGTGATGCTTGCCTGGAGAAGTTTTTGTAGGGCCAGGTATAATAGCTGTGAATCTGTGCAATCTCACAATAGAGAAACACTTTGCTTTTCTGAGGCTATTTAATGGGGAGGGAATTGTGCTGAATTTTTGCTGAAAAGCTGTTATGCTTGGGTTGCTCTGTAATATTTAAAAAATGAGATACAGTCTTCTGTATCAGTATAAAGATAAGTTGTCTGCTTAGATGTGGCGTGTAGTGAACAATCTGCCGGATTAGCATGGTGTAGTTAGATTCTATCTCTCCTATGGATTAGTCATGATGAAGATGAGCATAGTTTGAGGAAAAAATTTCAGTTGCTCTGAGTGATGATACAGTGACAGAGATAAGGCTGCCTAGATTGTCTGGAATTGCTTTTCGAAGCTTTCAAGTGTTTGGTTGTTTTATAAACTTTAAATGTGAAGATTTTTGTAATTATATTACAGGTTTCTAAATGATATAATAGTTTTCTTAAAGACTTTCCTTTAATGTACTTACAAAACTAATTGCAGAATAGCTCAGGGTTGGTTGGTTGGTTTATTTGGGTTATTTTTTGCCTGGGGATTTCCTTAAGTGAAAAGATAAATACCTAAAGGTATTAAACCTTTTCAGGTATGGGATTCTGGCATAGGTTGTATGTATGTATGTATGTATGCTGAAGACAGCATTTCCTATCAAATGTGATTTTTTGATCTGTGTTTGCTTTCTTCTTGGTTCCCAAAACAGGCATTTATACCATGTCCCATTTTCCAGTGTCAGTATTATCTATTGCTATTCAGGCTTTATAGTGTCTCTAAATTCTGTAACCCTGTTGGGTTATACACAGCTCTAGGTAGCTTTTAATAATGGGATTTGTCAACAAGTTTCCCCTCTCCCCATGAAAAAAAGGAAAATTGTATTGAGAAGAACAAATTTTCACTCTTTAAAAAAGTACAAAAAATTTATATAATGTATTTGGAATTTAAGCTGAGTCATTTTGGAATTGTCAATAAATATACTGTTAGGAAAATATTCAAGGAAGGAGATCACATCACTTCTTCTGGAACCCTGCTTTTTTATTTGTCTTAAGTTTTCCAGAAATATCCTACTAGATAAAATGTAACAGTGAAATTAAAATGGTCTGGTTTAATTTTTTATTTAGGGAAAGAAGTCAAAATCTTAGAATCTAGAATAAAGGCAAATGGCAGCTTAACTTCGAGCCCTTAAGGGATAAAATCAACTTGAAATACAGCCAGTTTAAAAAAATTAAGTAGTTTGACACATTAATTCTGCATGTCACCTTTTCCATTTTGTGTTTCCCCCATGTCTGCTTTCTTGTATTTCAAAACTAGTTTAATTTTTATAGAATATATTTGTATTAATATATAAAATATAGGTGGAAGAAACCACAGATATATAAAAGATATCTTAAAACTGCCTAGACATGTGGTGTGGCTAAACATAAAAGAAGTAGAAAAATATTATCTTACCTGGCAGTCAATAGAAGTCTCAGATGTTACTTGTAAGAATGGCAGGTAAAACACTGTAAAAACAGATGTTATTTTGTTCCTTTCTGTTTGTATAAATACACTTCTAAGGTCTTATCCCTACAGCCATATAGTCACTAACACATCCTTATGACACAGTCTGTGTTCTTTGAAAACTTGAGGCATAGAATACATAGAATATGTATTTTGAATAGGGCAGTAAGTGTGCTCAAGAAACAACCACACAATCAGATTTTCATTAGATATATTGTGTTTTAGCGTATGAATCCTTTTGATTTGACCCTAAACATATGGGTAGTAGGAACTCCCCTTCACCCAGCAGGGAGTAATGTCAGTTGGACTTTTTCTGCTGACAGTTTCAAAACCAAATACTGTTAATTTAGATCTAGGAGAGGCATGGTAAAAGGCTGCCAATATATGCATTACGGATTCTTCAAAAAGAAATGGTTGTCATCTTTCCAGATAGCTGAGAAGAGCTGCATGCTCTATGCTCTACTGCTTTAGATATTTAAGTCTTTGGCTTGTGTAGGGAATTGGAACATTTAAATTTGAATGTGTGGCCAACTGTGCTCTGGGATTTTATTTTTTCCCATTTAATGAAGTATCTTATTCACTTTTCTTTGACATCTAGGCAAAAAAGCCTCTAGAACATATTTGTAAGAACTGAATATCAATTGTATAGAGCTTTCCGGTTTCTGAAATTCTCTTTATTAAGCTGATTTCAAGATTATACTGAGGTTCCTTTCTCTTCTGTTGTGATGACGTTGGTTTTGAGTTACTGTATAATGCTATTCTGATTAAACAAATGGATGCTTTCACATCATTAAAGGCAAGGCTATTGTCCCCGTTGAATTTTTGCCTTTCACTGATTTTTCTGTTAAGTCTGTTGTGCTGCCACATTCTTTGTATCCCATGCTGCCATCCATAACGCTGTTACTTTGATAGAATATACTTCCTAAAGTTTTTCTGCATTTCCTGGTTACATATAGTAATATAAACGATTGCTAAGCAGATTCATCAGATTTTACTTCCTCCATTGCACCTCTTTTTCAATTTTCTTAAATAACATACTTCAAAAGCCTTTCTGAGATGTACTATCCTCATTTCACTCAAGGAGAAATTGAGGCAAAAAAAGGTAAAGTGCTTTGGCAAAGCCATGCTGTAAGTCAGCAGCAGATCTGAGAATACAGCCACAACTCCTGGTTCCCAATCCAGTGCTTTAGATGTGACAGTTCCCTCTCAAATAATAAATTGCATTGGAGCATATTTATAATCTAAACCAAATTTTTAAAAAGTCAAGCTATTTTCTGTAAGAAACAAATCTATTCCTAATTGAGGTATACTTCTGTGCATAAAATCTACCAGTACAACATTGTTTTTGTTTAAATTTGAAAAACTTTAAAAGCCAGGCTGTCTCCTTGCTTGACAATAAATGGCTTTATGAGAACACTTTTTCAAAAAACTGTACTCACTGACATGTATTTTAATTTATTTTTCTTTCTAGGTGATTACGGATTTGGAAGAGCAGCTGAACCAGCTCAGTGAAGATAATGCAGAACTGAACAATCAGAATTTCTTCTTGTCGAAACAACTTGATGAGGCCTCAGGGGCCAATGATGAAGTTGTCCAGTTGCGAAGTGAAGTTGACCATCTCCGTCGAGAGATCACTGAGAGAGAGATGCAGCTTACCAGTCAGAAACAAGTAAGGCTTTATAAGTCCAGATCACGGTCTCATTGTGATAGCTAATGAATTATTTGAAAGACAAAAAATTATTTTTAATCTGGAAACTGTAAGGAAAGAACATGCTTCCACTAGCAATGGCTTATACCAGTTATCGTTTAAGCCTTCCTTCCTAGAGCAGTTGAGTGAATGGAAATTTTTGGTATTTCTCATTGTATTTTCATGCAATTTTATTTAGAAATTTTGTACTCTTGAAGATGTTGTAACTTAAAAGTATGCATTTTAATTTTGTGACCCTGGAAATTTCAAAAATTTCATAATGAGATAGAACTGACATTAACGGCAATCACAAGTGAATGTATGGAAGCCTTGAAATAAATGGGTTGTGATTTACCAGCTTATGTTTGCTGCCAATTTGCATGTACTCTAATTTAAATGGTAAGGCTGAAGCTTAAAGTGCATGCTTCATGTGGGATGTGAGAATTGATAGGAGGATTTATTTTTAGACTATGGAGGCCTTGAAGACAACATGTACAATGCTGGAAGAGCAAGTAATGGACTTGGAGGCCCTGAATGATGAACTCTTGGAGAAAGAGCGTCAGTGGGAAGCATGGAGAAATGTTCTAGGAGATGAGAAGTCCCAGTTTGAATGTCGAGTTAGAGAATTGCAGAGGATGCTGGATACTGAGAAACAGAGCAGGTCTCTCCCTCCTCCTCCTCCTTTTATTAACTTTTATGAAAATGTTCTATAGAAGCTAGTACAAAAATTATATTTAGAATAGGATATGGGAGTTGATACTAAATATAAATTCTTGTGAGGTAGTTCTAAAAATGGTTTATTAGTTAATAGTCATTCACCAGTGATATTGTTCCTTTTGTTTCTTTGCAAGCGAGGGATTTGTGGGGAGTGGTATTTATCATCGTAACTTATAAAATGTCTTGATTTATTATCTTCTACTTTGTTATATGGAAAAACAGTCTTTGATCCTAACTGCTCCTGTGGGGTCTTGAAATTTTCAGACTGTAGTTCTAGCAGGGGCAGGAACAGGGTTATAGAATATAAAAGGGTTGCAGCAAACAGGCAGGCTTTATAAAGTAACATCCTGAATTTGAGGCAAACCCCTGAAAGAGTTATTGATGTCACTGCATGCTAAGAAGAGGTCAAGCCCAGAAAGGAGTTAGGTAACATTATTTTCCATTTTAATACAGAGTGAGAGCAGATCAGCGTATTACTGAATCTCGCCAGGTGGTAGAACTAGCTGTCAAAGAACACAAGGCAGAAATTCTAGCCCTCCAGCAAGCACTAAAGGAACAAAAACTCAAAGCTGAGAGCCTTTCTGATAAGGTAAGTTAGACTTTCATGATTAGATGAGATACTTTTCTAGAGATATTACTTGTAGAAATGTGGTCTTGAGCAGCTTTTTCAAGATGTTAGAGTAAATTTAAAGACTGAAGGTCATAGAATAGAGTTCTGTCTTTGAGCCAAAGACCTCGGATTTCCTTTTAAAAAAGACTAAAGCAGAAAGCATCCCAAGATGCTTGGAGTGTACAGTGAAGTCCTTCAAAAACTTGATATCTGCATTTGAGCAATGGCATATCAAAATAGTTTGGTTGGTTTTCCCCCCTTTTAGTAAGTAAAGAGTGACTGTATCATTTTTCTTTAGCATGTGCTTGGTGAAGTTGCATTAGCATTGTGGAACTCTATATTTATTAGTGTTCAATATTATTCCACTATCTATCCCACCTGCCTAGCTCAATGACCTGGAGAAGAAGCATGCTATGTTGGAGATGAATGCACGCAGTTTACAACAGAAGCTTGAGACAGAAAGAGAGCTCAAGCAGAGACTTCTGGAGGAGGTAACCTTGGAAACTCATAAATGCAGAAGGTTCCACATCTTGAGGGGGAAAAGTTGTGTGAATAGCAGTGTTACACATCCCTCCTTCTGCTGTGTTACTGGGCACAATAATAAAGTTGGGTACAATAATAAAGTTGAGGGCTTTGTTTTTACTTAAAATGTTGCAAAGTGTGTGGTTGCGTCAGAGCAGTGAAAGTGGACTGCTCCTCAAGGGCAGGTGAGCTGGCAGTCAAGGGTGACAGAAGGTCAGGCAAGGACAGGGATGTTGCAGCCAGTGGGCACAGTGCCACAGTACCTGAAGAAGAGCAGAGCAGGCTTGGTGAAGGTAATCGGGCTCAGCCAGTGGCCCCGTGATCGTTACAGAAGACTGTAGTGATGAGGCACGTCCTAGTCAGGTCTGCAAGGCAAGGGCCGTGCCCAGGCACGGCATGCTTACAGCATAGCTCTGACCAGACCGAGTGCACACACTGCAGCTTAAGAACAGCTCTGGGGCCAGTGTGCTGAGGGTGCAGGGGTGGAGGCCACAGGTGAGGCTTCTCACAGCTTTTTTCATAATTACCTGGGTTGACAGAAGTCTGATCCAAGGTTACACACCCGCACCCTATCAGTGAGGTGTTGGGTGCACGCAGCCAGACATGGGCAGTGGGTGAAGAGGTTGCAGAGGAGGCTTTCGGGGGAAGGGTGGTTACAGACAATTAGACAGGGCAATTAGAGCCTTTTGGGGTACTTGGGGTACTGACAAGGTGTCCCAGGGTTGAGAACTACATTATGTATCCCAGTGAAAGATTTATGGCTCTTGCTTTATAACGTATGAGCCCTAATGGTTTTCATACTGGGGGACTTTCTCATTAAGAAAGTCTAAAACCTGAAAGAATGAGTAGTTTGTCATGTGCCCTTTTCTGTTTCTACTTGGAAACAAAGATGTAAACAATTGGACATAGATTTTCTTATACGACTGTAGAGGAAGGAGTTTATCCCGGTATAGGAAATAATTTATCTATTTTTCATTACAAAGTATTGAGATGGCTTCTGGTGGTTGTAAAGAGAGCTTGAGAACAGCATCAAGAAATTTCTTCATGTATGTGCAGTCTTATTAACAATTACAAGATTTTAAATATTTAAAAAAGGAAATAACTTGAATGTGCAGTTGAAAGAAATGGTGTTACTACAGATCAATGTAAATAGACTACATAGAAATGCTTGTTTAGTCATAATGATTCTGAAAGGAAGGAAAACTTCTAGAATACTGTAATTTTCTAGCTTTTAAAGAATTGTCTGTTTACTTTTAAGTTCTCCAATGATGTGTATTTTATAAAGAGTGATAAGTTTTAATAGCTTTTATTTGTTATTACAAACAAACAACAAAACCAAAACACTGGCCTTTGTTTTCCTCTTAACAGCAGGCAAAGCTGCAGCAGCAAATGGATTTGCAAAAGAATCACATCTTCCGCCTAACTCAAGGTCTGCAAGAGGCCCTAGATCGAGCAGATCTTCTGAAGACTGAAAGAAGTGACCTGGAATATCAGCTGGAAAACATTCAGGTGAGGATGAGGAAGCAGTAGGCAGGACTCTGTGCTTCCAGATGTGATCTACCGTTTCTGTGTGACACTTTCCTGATACTATTTTTTAGCTCTTTTCTGCTATTGAATTTTTTGTTTGTTTCTTCTATTAAGATGAAATTTCTTCTACGTATGTGTGGTTCACAGGTTCTCTATTCCCATGAAAAAGTGAAAATGGAGGGCACTATTTCTCAGCAAACCAAACTTATTGATTTCCTGCAGGCAAAGATGGACCAACCAGCGAAAAAGAAAAAGGTGGGTGAAAAAGGTTTGAGAGGCATGGAATTAAATGATGGTTTTGTGATGAGTTATGTGCTGTGTATTCATAATATTCTGTTTTATTTTTCTTTGTGTAATACAAATGTGTCCTCATTTAAGAGCATTCTGCGTTGCTGAACACAAACTTTTCTAGGCAGAATGTGTTCATTGTGGCTTTTCCAGTATTTTGTTATTCCTACAATGTTACTTATGTTACAACCCAGTAGCTACACCTCAGTGAGGCTGTAGAAATACAGAATTTTAACTATGCTTTTATTTTTAATGGTAAGTATGTATGTGTGTATGAACATATTGTGTATCTAGAGTGGTTGTCTTGTAGTTACAGCATAGGATTGATTAGTCAGGCGATGTGACTTGTGTCACATCTTTGTCATAAACCGTTCTGTCATTTTGAATTAAGTAATTTAATTTTAACCAAGTATTTTGAGATCCTCTGTTTAGATGCTTTCTGAAACTCAAGGTGTGAGTACTAACAGGTAACGTACGTCCCTCCTTTAAATTAATCCATATCTCAACATTTTCTCTCCAGTGCCAATATGAACTAAAAATCCATCCTTACGCATATCAGAATTACCATTAGGCCCTCTGGCCGGACTGCCACTAGCTAGTTTCACTATGCCTAGTTTAAGCCATCTCTTACTAGGAGTTAGGAGTTGTCTGTGTGTTTCTGTTGCTAGGGCCTGTTTAGTCGGCGGAAAGAGGACCCTTCTTTACCCACACAGGTTCCCCTGCAATACAATGAGCTGAAAGTGGCACTGGAGAAGGAGAAGGCTCGTTCTGCTGAGCTGGAGGAAGCTCTACAGAAAACACGCATTGAGCTCAGATCTGCTCGTGAAGAAGGTAGGGGTTAACAGAAAAGGTGAATCTGGAAGGAGACGCACGTTTTTGGTCTGAAAACGTGCCTTTAATTGTATGCCACTATAGCAGTAACATATGTTGTTTAATTCTAATCTACTGCTGTGAAGATGCAATAAGGCTGCACTTTTTTCTGCGGGCTGTAACCACTGACTGGTTACACAGAACCACTGCTATGAACTAGTGTTTCATATTGGTTATGTTAATGAGTGGCATTTATCTCGTCTATAGCTGCTCATCGGAAAATATCAGACCACCCTCATCCATCTACTCCAGCCACAGCCAGGCAGCAGATCATCATGTCTGCCATAGTCCGCTCGCCAGAGCACCAGCCTACTCCAATCAGTTTGCTAGCGCCGCCCTCCAGTCGCAGGAAGGAATCCTCCACACCAGAGGGTAGGTTCTTGCTGAACTTTTCTGTTACTGCTTTTCTGTCTACTATTTCAATGCGATTTCTTCTTTTTAATTTCAATCCTAGATTTTTTTCATGATAGGAATATTAGATAAGTTTTGCTTTTGGTTTAAAATTCTCTATTTGGATTATATAACTTACCCCTGGAAACTTCAGCAATAAAATAATTATTTAGCATTAATTGTTTTAAGAGCTTGTTTTTTTCAGAGGAGTGTGTTTTCTGTACTACTCTCTGCATTGATCAAAAGGATTTATGGTTGTTTCCTTAGCAGTTAACATCTAAACCGCAGATTTGTTCTGCTGAGCGGAAAGATTCTATCAAGACTTTTGGTAAAGGGAAAAGACTTCTGTGAGGCATAAAAGGAAGATACTAGGTCAAATACAACATTAATATGCTATCAACTAGAAAAAGGGGATAACCTTGTATATCCTTGAGAATGGAAGGGAGAGGATCATTGGAAGAAATTGAAGGATTGAGGGCTCCGCTCATTTATTCTTAGTTAACCAGTATTCCAGAGTGAGCATTGAACCAGAGACTGAACCAAAACCTGCAGCCTTTAGCTCGAAAAAGCCAGAACCCACAAACTGCTCTGGCCATCAGAGGTAGCTGGGGAGGCACAAGGTGGGTAACTTGGGTATGGGAAGATGTCCTCAGAGGCAGATCACAGACAGCAAAGAAAATCATGTTCATCAGTAAAAGCCTTGAAGGATAAACTCCGCTCAACATAGATCCCCTAACAGGGATTTTAGGTGTGCTTTAAGATATGCTGGCACTGATGGCTCGCATGAGGGCTGTATGAAGGCGGCCTGCTGTGTATTGATTACGACTGTATAGGTGTTGAAGGGTTTGTTAGCTATAACCAAAATTGAGAGATGAGTTTAGCATATTGTAAGAATTGGAGCTGAGTGCAGACTTGGAATTTAGATGGTTTGATTGACATAATCTTGCTACAGCAAACATTAGCCATTTCAGTTCTACAGTCTGTTCTCAAGCAGCACATTCTGTGCATCTGTATAAGGTAATTACTGAGGTGGTAATGTAGCTTAAGATGTGCAGATTGCAAAGGAAAATAGACAGTGCCTATGTTCAGCAGGGCTTTGACAGAGATATGTAGTCACTTTTTATTACCTGGGCCTTAAAATGACAAAACCTACTATAATTTTCATCCCTATCACAGTTTTCATCCTGATAATAAATTTTATACCTTCCAGAGTACAGCCGACGCCTGAAAGAGCGAATGCATCATAATATCCCACATCGTTTTAACGTGGGGCTAAATATGAGAGCAACAAAATGTGCGGTGTGTCTGGATACTGTGCACTTTGGACGGCAGGCATCTAAATGCCTTGGTAAGAGCAGAGTGTGTGTATAATGGTAGAATGAAAAAGCATCAGCCGTCTAGAACAGATTTTTGGTGAAAGCTGAAGAAAGGATCAAGTATGAAGACTTGGAACTAGTTGGTGCAAACATTCTACATCAGAAAACATCTGATGGTTTAGAGTAGAAGGAGATTCTTGGAAAAACTGGGATCTGTGCGTTAGAAGTTGAGGCAGCTGTGTCATGATTTTTTGTCTTTTAACAGAAGTTTTTCTCTGTCCTTTTGTCAGAATGCCAGGTGATGTGTCACCCAAAATGCTCAACTTGCTTGCCAGCTACTTGTGGACTGCCAGCAGAATATGCCACGCACTTCTCTGAAGCATTCTGCCGGGATAAAATGAATTCTCCTGGTCTGCAGCTGAAGGAGCCAAGCAGCAGTCTGCGTCTTGAAGGATGGATGAAAGTGCCAAGGTATAAACATGAATCTCGTTGCCATATCAGGTGCTGAAATATTTGGAACAGTTCCTTATCTTACCTTGGCTCTTACAATGTGATAATTGCTACATGCCCATTACAGTTATGTACTACCACTGAAATTTGTCTTTCTAGGAGTTGCATGCTTGTTTTATTCTGAATCCAAGCAGAAAATCCAACCTGGCTTTGTGCTTTATTTCCTTCAGGAATAATAAACGTGGACAACAGGGCTGGGACAGGAAGTATATTGTTCTGGAAGGAACGAAAGTGCTCATTTATGATGCAGAAGCAAGAGAAGGTAACAGCATTTCTAGCAAGAACATTTTTTTTTAAATCTTCAGATTTTGTTTGGTGAGATGAGATGCTTAAAGATCATCACTGCTTGCTGTGGCCATACCTAATTTAGCTAAATCTATGATAAGGCCACGTTGTTTTTGTAGATCCTTAGCAGTTTTATTAGCTGGAATGTTATAATAATCCAGCTGTGACGCATCCAGTGTGTAGCCACTTGATTCTGCTGTCACAGTTATTTTCTTACTACTTGTTTGTTCTTTTGTAATCTGTCTCCCCATTCTCCTGCAGCTGGACAGAGGCCTCTGGAGGAATTTGAGCTCTGCCTTCCTGATGGTGATGTGACTGTTCATGGAGCTGTAGGAGCTACTGAACTTACCAATACAGCAAAGACAGGTGAGAATATTATGTAGATGAAGTCAAATGGATTTCATCTGGCTTGCCATCACCTGGCATTCTGTTTGGCTGAACAGAATTTTCTCCCTTTAACTTGCATTCTGTAACTCTGTAATTTTGAGGTTACCTCTCTTTGAATTACATGAATAGGTCAGTCATCTAGATTTAGTTACACACAGGCTGTTGCTTCTGTCATGGTAGTTGAACTGTGAATAATATAATCATCAAACCAAATGGAAGTAAATTTTAAGAGTTTTGTAACATACTTAAAAGCATTCGGTTTATTTAAATTTATTCTCTCAATGCTCTCTATCAAGTGTGAAGTGTCATAATTCATGCCACCATTGTGCTCTAACCAGAAAGTCATTACCTTAGAAATACTGTGGGGTGTATACAGTCTCTTATTATGAAAACATGTTGATGTTTTGATTTGTATGTATTGAATAGAACTGATGAAAAGATTATGTATGTCTTGACTTTAACATTAAAGGATACAGACTGTTAAAAACCAAGGTTTCCATAACCAATTTTTACAGATTTTTCTTGAACAGTACAGGGAAAACTTTAGTCAAATGGCTGTTTTTGTACTTTTTTTCACAATGGAATTTCTTTCTCTTATGAATAAAAGGCAAGAAATTATTTTTATTTAGTAAAGACAGCATTGTATTTATGGATTGCATACATCCAGCTAATATTTAGCTTTAAGGAGCTAGACTGTGCAGGACCTGTAAAAGGAGAAACCTATGTATAAATTGCCATGGTAACACGTCATGATAAATACAACTTCTCTCCAATGAGGCTGAAAGGTGTTGATTTTAAGTCCACTGACAATATTCCAAAAACTAATCTAAGTCTTATTCTATCTATATAACATCTCAGATGTGCCATATATCCTAAAATTGGAGTCTCATCCACACACCACTTGCTGGCCTGGTAGAACACTCTACCTGTTAGCACCCAGCTTCCCTGACAAACAGCGCTGGGTCACAGCACTGGAATCAATAGTGGCAGGTGGGAGAGTTTCCAGAGAAAAAGCTGAGGCTGATGCTGTGAGTATAAAAGTTTCATTTAATAATAAAATATTCTGGGAGGGAGCAGAGTTTTGAAAAATATTTTTTCGGTATTTGACATACTGAGGTTTAACTGAAGGTAAGTTATTACTTCTGCCTTATGATGTACCATATAAGTACCAGGAACTAGTTCACTGTGAGACTGATGCTCTAGATTACAATACCCTTCTTTAGACTTGGAGAGTGCAGTAAGAGGATCCCAAAATTATATCTCTCTAATTCCAGCAAATGGAAAAGGAAGAAAGAGCAGTTAGGACATGGTTTAAATCCAATCTCATAATGTACCACATGGAATGAGCAAACCTGGAAAGAAAGGAAAAACAGCAAAAAGCTCCCTCCTCAGTTATTCTTACAGAGTTGGTTTTTTTTTGTTTTTTTCGGGGGAGGGGTGTGTGTTTAAGTTTTATTCCTGATAAGAGGTTAAATGGATTTGTTTTGGTTTTGGATAGCCTTTTACATCATTGATGCACTGATAACTTTTCTGATGAAGGAAGATTTTATGCTCTGACATTGTGTATTAGAAGTTAGCTCTGGAGGCAGGGAATATCTGACTAGCAGGAAATCATCTCTTTTTCTCATGCTAGGATTCCTTTTGTCTCTGAGAAGAGTATATGCTCCCAATATTTGGACTTTTTTTTTTTAATCCTTCCCCTAGGAAAATTTCACTGCTCTATTGCAGGAGCCTGAGGGAAATGGAAAGGATAGAGACAGCAGTAGGTTCTGTCTGAGTTTAGGTTAATTCTGATTGGTTTGCATAACTGTGTTTCAGGTAGATAAAAGCTTACTGATTCTTTTCTAGGAGGTATCCCTGCAACTTTTAGCTTTCTGAGAAAAAGAAATCTGTGCCAAGCATTTTGCCTGCCTGAAATGATGACCTTACATTGTTAAAATACTAATAGAGAAAGAGATAAAGATTAACTCAACCGAAAAAAATATCTTTTTGTCATTTGCAGAAATTGCTTGGAAACTCCCTGCTGAAGCTAGAGGGTGAAGACCGTTTGGATATAAATTGCACAATGCCCTTCAGTGACCAGGTAATAATAATGTTCAGTTGGGCCTTTCTGAGTATGGGGTATTTCACTCATGGAATTGGTAACTCGATGACAATATGTGTAATCATATACTTGTTTGTTGGTTTGTTTTTTCTCTTCGCTGGTAAACAGTATCATTCAAGTTTGCTCTTGGAGCATTCCTTGTTCTCCTCACATAGTGCTATTTCTATTTTTTTCCTGTTGTCACTGTAGGTAGTACTGGTGGGTGCAGAAGAAGGTCTCTATGCCCTGAATGTACTGAAGAACTCCTTAACGCACATCCCAGGAATGGGTGCTGTCTTCCAAATTCACCTCATCAAGGATCTGGAGAAGCTACTCATGATAGCAGGTAGGGGGCTATATGTTACCATTTGTCCTGCAGTAAATGTGTGGTAATTGGTTTGTACTGCTAGGAGTACTGTTGTGCCAAAGGCTTACAGGCTTTCTTCTGGTTTTTATCAGTACATTGTTAGGAATCAATTACTGTGGTTAACACAGTATTTTCTGAGGCTTTCTTGTAAAATGAATGTGTGAATGAAGGCTCAGTTAAACCTTCACGAGAAAGTGATTTCTCAGTTTCCAAAGCTGAGAGAAGGAGGAACCAGGGGCAAGATACTTCCAGTTTAGGGGTTTGTCATGATTTAAAATTCAGTTTTAAAAGTGTTAAGCTGATCAGTGAGCATTTCTCTTCCTAATCACTACATAACCTTTCTTTTTAACATAGTCAACCACTGGAGGACCACGATGGGATCGCTGTGGCCTAGGGCCAACAACTCTTACCCTCTCTTTCTCTGAACACTAATCCATGTAACAAAATTGGGGCTTCTTTCATGGTTTGTTTAAGATTCCTTTATGAAAGGAACACCAGCTTTAATCTCCATCTGTGGTTTTCCAGAGATAATCCTTCCTACACTGATGTAGGCATGCTGAAACATTAGGGCGTATCTTCATCTGAAAGCCCAAATTATCAAGTGTCTCTATGACATTTGTAGGGAATGAAAAACAAATTCTTGCTCTTGTTCTGTTTGTTCTGCGTTTTTCACCTTGTAAAGATTTAAGCTGTCCATGCTTTTTGTTTAAAGATGGTAGAGAAAAAAGCAATTGGAAAAAGAAAATCTCACGCAAAGTTAGGAAAAGGCTATGGTACTGTATCACTAGACTTCTGAGAGGAATTGGGCTTGGTCTGTAAAGCAGTTTATTAGGGCACTTCTGGGAAATCCATTGTTGGTTCTGTTGGCATGGAGAGGCTAAAGGATCTTTTACTTTAAGAAGTTCTGAAGGGTTAAATTAAACTTCCTGGCTAATTTTGAGTAGTGTCCTAATGAGGCCACTCTCATTGGGATCTACTAGACCCTAGCTACACTAATAATCCATGGAGAGAATGGTTGTTCTCCCAGTGGATTTACTGCCTGTTGTGTGTTTGGGTTTTTGTAAGTTTTCTGTTTCACTTTTCATAGGAATAATATGGAATGAATTCTACATGGTGCATTGTGAGTGTTACCACAGTAACAGCCTGTAACGATAAGCTGCTGCTTAGGCAACAGAACAGACTTTTGTAGAGAATAGGGAGTTTTCCCTTGACGAAATGTAACCATTTTTGTTTCCAGGAGAAGAAAGGGCTCTGTGTCTTGTTGATGTAAAGAAAGTGAAGCAATCTCTAGCTCAGTCTCATCTCCCAGCCCAGCCTGATATCTCACCTAATGTCTTTGAGGCTGTCAAAGGATGTCACCTTTTTGCTGCTGGCAAGGTAGGATACTGCTCCCTCTTGCCCTCAGACCACCCTTTAGACTGCGCTGAGTTGAATGTTAATCAAAGCAAGCATCTTTATTTCACTGGCAACAAATCCAAGGTCTATATTCTTGTTTTAAATCTTTTTCTTCAAATAAGAAGAGTATAGGGGCTGAAGAGAGGCTGAGCTGGAGACAGAATGGAGGACCTACTAATCATATGAATCAATTCAGTCAGGATGGCATGAGGGTATAGCCTAAACTGCTACATAACACATACAGCGTAGCATAGTATAACTGTGTCCTTCAATTTAGAGGTTTATAATTAGTGAATTCCATCCACTGCTTGTTCCTGAATGTCACGTAACAGTTTCCAGGCTAGCAAATTTACTTAGGTGTTTGCGTCACTTAGTAACTCTTGATATTTACAGTAATTCCCAGTTTTAGCATGGAACATTTAGCCACAGCAAAAATTCTCATTAACAGTTACTTCTACAGACTACTTTGATAACAAACTGAACATAATTCGTTTCAAAGTGATAGTTAAAGTAACAGTTTCAGGGGTTAAAATGTAGACCTTACCTATTTGAGTTTCTTATCCCTTTTGATGATAGATTTTTCTGTGGCAAACCTAATTTTTTGTTAACTTCTTTCAAGTATAAAACAAATCATAGATGAAGTTCAAATTCACATTCTTTTTTGAGAATGTGAAGAGGCTTTTCATTATTTCACTAATTCACAATAACTACCCTATTAAAAATGTACTTGCTTATCTCTGCAAAGTTCTTTCTGTGACAAGAGGTACTCAGATCTGTTTCACATGCCCAGCATTAGAATTTACCCTGTATTACCATCCCGAACCATACTTGTAATCTTCCTTACAGGTTGAGAATGGTCTTTGTATCTGTGCAGCCATGCCCAGTAAAGTGGTGGTTCTACGATACAATGAGAGCTTGAGCAAGTTCTGTATCAGAAAGGTAAGCTTAGTAATTCCCTTCACTAGTTAATTCACACGTTGCACTAAGACTCTGGGTTTGGAGCAAACATCTTAAATCTTTTTGCATGCCTAAGAAAATTTGTTTGCCAGCTAAAATGATAACAAATTGCAATGTGTGCTGACTAAAATTGGAGTAGGCAGAAATTTTCTTTAATAACAGTTGGCATATTTGGAGAGATGCAGAACAGAACCGTGGATTTTTTTTTTTTTTTGAGATACTGGACTCAGCTGTAATCATACCCTTGCTTATGTACCCAGAAAATTATCTTAATTATCCAGCAGTGTTCCCTCACCTCTGTTGTCTTTGGAGGAATCCATAGCAAATGACTTTTCCTTCCTTTGCAATTAGGGAAGCCATGGGTATCTGAATTTGTTTACTGTACCACTGAAAATCAAAGGCTATTTGGTGTTACTCCATCTCAGGATAGGCATCTGTTTCCCATACTTACCCTGATAAACGTGTGCTTTCTCCTGGCTGGCCAATGAGGCAGTAAGGTATGGATGTCCCTCAGCTGTGTGTAACCCTGGCTACCTGCAGCCCCAGCACTGTGTGTTGCTTCATTCTTCCCTGCTTGGGGGTGAAAAGCAGAACTACTGCAACTCTTCTTCAGACAGACAGCTGCAGGCAGATAATACTCCGAGCATCTAACCCACTATTCCTCTCAAAGCCAAGTCCAATTAATTGTCATGAATAAATTTCATATGCTCATACACATCCAGGAAAAAAAAAAAAAACCAAATAATAGGGATCTCTCTGCAGAACAAAATGTTTCAAAACTGCCCACCTCAAAATGGGCTGGTACCCAGAAACTCGTGTTCTCTCCAACTCACAAATTCAGGGATGTTCAGGTTAAACTACATATCCCACTGAACTTCTGCAGGTTCCTTTGAAGGCACTGGTTCAATTTACAGCTTGCCTGAGGTTTTTTTTATCCCCACGGAGTGCTACACTGGCACTGCTGTAAGGAAGCACAGTGGGCACGGTAATTCAGATGCTGGCTTCCTTGGAAGTAAAGACATGTTTGATGGAGAAGATCTTGGCACAAACAATGTGGATGCCAGCAAACCTGGAACAGCTACAAGCATTGTAGCCGATACCAACTCTTGCTCACAGCGGAGCAGCAGCCGGCAGGAAACACTGAGGATGTACAGTCACCGTCCTCTGTTCGTGCTGCCATTCACCCCCGTAGTGCCGAGTGCCTTGACAGGGGCTTACATGCAAAACATGCAAAGGCGTGTTTCAGGAGGCAAGTTTTCCTTATCTTCACTAATCCAGACAACTGAATTTAGATCCTAACAAGATGGCAGCAAGCCCAGAATATGTTTTTCTGTTCTGCCAACTAAGTTTCCAGATAAACTGGGAATTATGCAAGGAATCTTGTCCTCAGAAGATCTGGGGAGCTGTGTGTTGTGTCAGCCTAACCTGCAGAGCTATCCTAGCTGTTCAAGCACAGTGGAGGTCTTGGTGGACAACACGTGTGTTACATTGTATGAAGACAGAAGGGAGATTGTGTGTGTTTGTCTTCCTTTAGCTTAAGGTGCAAAAGAAGTGCTAACACTTCTTAAGTGTTAGCAGCAGAGATACTTTAGTGAGCTGATTCTGTTGGGAGAATCACAGCGATGGACAGGCCTGCTGACAAGATTTGCTCTGTGGGTTATGAAGATTTTGGGAGCAGACTGGGGTCAGTCTTGCTGCAGTTGTCATAGGATCTTCCGTTCACATTTCTAGTAGCTGCCCTGATTCCTGGTGACTTCCAGGCGAGGAAGTGGTTGTTCTAGCACAGCTGCTCTGGAGCTGGGGCAGTTTTGACTGATAGGCTTCCTAGTGACAAGGCTGGCATTCAACCTGAACTGCTCATTCCTGGTCTTATGTCATCTCCAGAGGCTGTTCAGACGTGCAGCCTCTGGTGTGGCTGTGACCTATTGCAAGTAGGGAGCCACCCCCTACTGCTCCAGAAAACTGAGCTGCAGAGCAGAAGAATGTCTTCCAGAATATCGTGCTCTTCCAAAAGGAAGAGGTTCTTATTAGGGTTAGCACCTGGAGTTGAGTTTGCATGTGAGGCTATACTCAAGCAAGTATCACTTCCAACAAAACAAAAGGTTTCTTCTCGAGAGAAAACATACTTTTCCATACGCTTTTGAGAGACTGTTAGTGACTTTGAGGTTGCTGTCTCTCCCTTTTGTAAAGATAAATTGGCAATATATAATCTTCCAGAATAAGCAACATCTGTAAACTGTTACAGGGAACTAATATCCGTCCATACTTTCCTCTTTTCCAGGAGATTGAAACCTCTGAGCCTTGCAGCTGCATCCATTTGACCACTTACAGCATCATCATTGGCACCAACAAGTTCTACGAAATTGAGATGAAGCAGTATACACTGGAGGGTAGGAGACACTTCCTGAGGAACACCCCAAGTGGCTCCACAGATTCTTTTGGTGGGGCTCTTCTAAAGCAGTTCAGAAAAAAAAGTTGGTGCTGACTGAGCTGGTTTTCTTCATTCTCTGTGCAGAGTTTCTGGACAAAAATGACCACACTTTGGCCTCTGCTGTGTTTGCTGCTTCCACCAACAGTTTTCCAGTCAGTATCATCCAAGTGAACCCAACAGGGCAGAGGGAGGAGTACCTGCTGTGTTTCCATGGTAAGTGTGTGGTATGGCTGTGCAGTTGTTGCACTACAGCCAGCCACTCTCTTTGGTACCTGAACTGTCAGAAGGCACCTAAGTACTGTTGGAGAGGGAAGCTCAACAGACTTGACATTCTAGCACCTGGTAGCGAAGAGCTGTTGAGGACTGTGACTCTAAAATCCCTGGAAGAGTTGTGGCTGGTGGCTTAAACAGTGAGAAGATGCACAGGGCATTGGCACTAGAACATCTCTTACTGATCCAGTGTGCTGAGGTGCTCTTGGTCAGCTTCCTTCTGGCGTAAGAGATCTCTGCCTGTGGGTCTGTTGCCATGTGTGGGCTTTTGTGCCTGAAGGGAGAGGATAGTAGTCAGTGCTAAGTGAAAACAGGTGTTTGATTGTCTTGTTAAAATATTAAGGGGGTTTCAGACTTTGGCTTTCTTGTCTGGTTTCCATACAGAGAGATAAGACTTTTTAATCTTCTTATGATGAAATAAGAGGGTGTTATTTTGTTGTATAGCTGCTGTTGTTGGCCCTCTAGGATAGTGTCATGAAAATGCACAGGAAGTCTTCAAAAGCCCACTAGCAGTAATTTTGGGTGAGTCTCAGTGTCTTCCCAACTGTAGATTAAATAATAACCTTAACTGGTATAGAGACACCTAGAATTGCAGTACCTTTTGGTACTGAAAGTGCTCCTACATCTAGGCAATTCAGTGTCAATTAGAGTAATTAATGACACTCTAGGGTTTCCAAGATAGTAAGCACCCTGCCTGCTAAAAAGCCCTGGGTCAATTGCCTTTGTCCTTCAAAAATAAATGAAGAAAATTCAGGCACATGCTCTTGACATGACATGACATGACTTTTCTTGGCAGAGTTTGGTGTCTTTGTGGATTCCTATGGAAGACGCAGTAGGACAGATGACCTGAAATGGAATCGCTTGCCCTTAGCTTTTGGTAGGTGTTGAGGGACATTCACTTGGATTATGGGAATTGTTGAAACCAGGAAGCATCCTTGTAGGACAGGTATCCTTCACTCAGCACTTCTGGTTCCTCTTCCCTCTCCCAATTGTCCCAGAAACTATGGGGATTTTCCCATGATTTAAGATCATTATAAATCATTAAGATCAGATGACAAACCTTCTGAAGTAGAAACTATTTGAGGAAAACTAAACCAAAGTTGGATTTCCTTAATGTTCCTAGTCTGATGTGATTAAACTGGCTAGTGGGATTTTTAATGTTGCTTCGTAGTTTCTGAAATGGTCAAGAAAATATCACGTCAGTGTGGTTCCCTCAGTCTGTTCACACTACCTAATGGGATTTTAGTTTTAAAGTTCAGTTAATAGTCTATTTTTAATGCCTTTTTCATGATACTTTGGTTAGTAAAATTCTTCAGATACAGACAGTTTAAAAGCAACAATCCTTTAAGCTTGCATCTCCCTACTTAGTGTCTGTGTCTTATTACAGAAAATATATTCCCTTAGTTTTCCCAAGGGGCTGTGAGGCTTTGTTGTGCTCACTGATGCTTTTTAGAAGTTTTTAACTGAGAATTTTCTTTTGTGTTTTCTCTTCAGCCTACAGGGAGCCCTATCTGTTTGTGACCCACTTCAATTCCCTTGAAGTGATTGAGATTCAGGCACGAGCTTCTCTAGGGTAAGTTGTTCTTTTCTCATTACTTTGAACAGCATGTGCTGCAAGAATATGTATACTTGCCAGAAAAAGGCACAGTGTTGTCATTGTGAAGACTCTTTCCTGCAATTTTACCCAGAACTCCTGCACGAGCCCACCTGGAGATACCAAATCCACGGTATCTAGGGCCTGCAATTTCATCTGGAGCTATCTACTTGGCCTCCTCCTACCAAGACAAATTAAGGGTGATTTGCTGTAAGGGCAATCTAGTGAAGGAGACCAACAACGAGCAGCACCACAGAGGATCTTCCGCTACACGCAGGTACGATGAAGTCAGTGTGTCGGGGTCCCTGTGCACCTTGAGAGCAAACTCTGCTCCAGGTGGCTTTTCCCCTGATGCTGTGGGATGCCCTTGTTCCACTCTTAGAGATAGAGGCTGGCATTAGCCAGTTATTGTAATGCTGGAACAAGGAGTAGAGTCGCTCATGTTTTAAAATCCGGGAGGCAAAGAAACATTAACTCTGTATGTGGGAATATGTGAGTAATCTCCACAAATGCTCTGCTCTCTTCAGCTGGTTGTGTTGCGAGAGCACTGTGACCTCAGAGCTTGGTGAGCTCAGATGCCACTGACATGACACTAGACATTGACTCACTGTAACGATCTCTAAAGCAAGAGCCCCTTCCTCTTAAATAACGTGTATGCCTCAGGGAGACAGCGTTGGGCAGGTGTGATATGATTGTGTTCTGCTCAGCACTCAACACTTCAAAGGGGTGAATACCAGGGTCAACAGTGCCACTGTGCGTTGAGAAACTTTAGAAACTGAGGCTTGTAGCTCATCTGACCTGGCCTGAACACCTGGAGCTACTTTTGTCTGTGAAAAAGCATATACCAGATTTTAGTGTACTTTCATAAGGAAAAATATACTGCTGGAGTATATGACTGTACTTTTGTGGCCTGTTAAGTAGATGTGACGTATGTGGGCAATTCATTAAGGCACTTCACTAGTGTGGCTGATGTGATGGATACTCAGCTATCAAAGTGTCTTTGCACTTTTCATCATGCCTCAGGGAGGTCTGATGCTTTTTCACCTAAACACTGCTGGCTGCTTGTGGACAGTTATATTTTTGCTAAAGAAAGTGTAAGTGAAGTTTTTGTTGCTCAGCTGTTCACGTCCATTGTTTTTGAATGACAGTAGCCCTAACAAGAGAGGTCCGCCCACATACAATGAGCACATAACCAAGCGGGTAGCGTCAAGCCCAGGACCACCAGAAGGCCCAAGCCACCCTCGAGAGCCAAGCACACCCCATCGGTACCGCGAGGGCAGGACAGAGCTGCGGAGGGACAAGTCACCTGGGCGACCGCTGGAGAGGGAGAAATCTCCAGGCCGGCTTCTGAGCACCCGCAGAGAGAGGTCCCCTGGAAGACTGTTTGACGAGAGCAGCCGAGGACGAATGCCTGTGAGTGGGGCCAGAACTCCTCTTGCTCAAGTCAATAAGGTAAGTCTGGAGCCTGGAGAACTTTTCTGTTCTCAGGAAAAGACACATCAGAGCTGTTGGTACTGTAGAGTACAAAAGAGCAAATCAAATCTCATCCCCCTCTCAACTTCTGCTAAAACAGAGCACATACGGTGTAACTCACTGTGAACGCCTTCCCTTGTGCCAGTTCTGTAACTGCAAAAACAGCTTGACTCTGGAACAGGCTAAAGTCCTCCAGATCTAAAAGCAGAAGTGCATTTCCTAACTGCAGTTAGGTTATCGAGGGCTTGAAGGGGGATGGTCTCTGGAGAAAGGAACGTGGGAGCCTGCTGTGTTCAGGGTGATGCTGACAGTACTTGCCTTTGTCAGTGGATTAGGAGTGATGGCACCTGGCAGCAGGCAGGCGTACAGCGCTGGCTCAGCAGCAGTGCCAGGACTGAGGTGATGGACTGCTGCTGGCACCTGGGCAGACGTGAGAAAAAAATGTGCGACTCGTAACTGTCATTTTATTTCCCTGCCAGGTCTGGGACCAGTCTTCAGTGTAAGTCTCAGCTAGACAAAGTTACTCATCTTGACCTGCAGGAAAAAAAAAGGAAATATACTGAGTATATGCACTCCATGTCTGCGGCCTAGTTACCAAAACAGCATTCCTGGGCCGAAGCCCGCTCCGCATCAGGAGACGTGACGCTTTTGAAGATTGTTCGCATCTCAGTTAATTTCTCTGCACTTTCCTGCACTCCTGTTTTTGCACTTTGTACTACTGTTACTCTTTCAAGCAGTTCATGAACTTTTTGTACTCACTTTAGTCCCTAGTGGTTCATCAAGGAAATTAAACGGGACTAGAGTCCCACCCCAGGTCTTTAATGTGGTTAGCACCCCTTAGCAGATAATTGATCATAGTTCTGAGACATGCTGGGAATTCCTGATGGCCTGGAAACAGAAGGGCCAAGGTGAGTGAGTCTTTCAATAGGAGGTGTGATTGGATATTCTCTACAGAACACAAGAAAAATTACTTCTGATTAGTCCGTTCACCTGCCACTTCTGAAAGTTATTTTGTTCTCACTAAAATTGCTCTAGAGCAGCTCTGATGGGGAGGGAAGAACCCTGCTTTAAACGATCCCATGTGCCGGGCCCTGAGACAAAGTGTGTTACCTATAAGCTACTGGGGTGTAAGACTTTATCCAGGTCTTCTGCATGACAGTTCACTGCATGCTGCTGCACCATCACTGGCTGCTCTCTCCTTTTAGGTTGCTTTGCTGAGTAGTGTATTGTACCTCACTTGTAAACTAACTGAAACCTTTAGATTACGCTGCAAAATAACCGTTAATTACTCTGGAAATTTGGCAACGAAGAGTTCACAAGCCTTATTCTATGACAAGAATTACAGTCACGCTTGTGTTCTCCTCTCAGCATTGAACGTGGTCCTGACAGTCTCACGTGGCCCCGAGCGAGGAGCAGCCCCGGGCTGGCTCTTCCCGTGACCTGTAACTTGTCGTACAATAAGAACCAACTGTCATGGCACAAGAGGATACTCACAATGAACAGCTTTAGCGGTTACTGAACACCTTCGCCTTTGCTTCTGCGTATCTAACCTCGAGCCCTTTATTGCTTTCTATTCTCTTTTGCTATGAACATGAAGCAGAGAGCAAATGATTTTCGAAGCAGGTTTTGACCATTCAATCTGCAATAGCAACATTCTAAGTGAACAACCATGTTCTTTACAACTGGAAAGAGCAAAACTGCATCCAATCTTCCCTTGGCCACACTCTTAAACTTCTGCTAGTCCCTTGCAAGCCTGTGCTAACCTGTTCTAGAAACCCATAAAAATTCAAATGCCTTGTCAGTGTCCTTTGGCGAGTTTCATGAATATTGTATTCCGTTCTCTTGTCTGTTGGGTTATTTTAGGTCAGATGATTTGGCAGGAAACTTGCTGAAAGTTTTTGTCTCCTGGTCTGAATATTTTGAAGGGTCACTGAGATCAGTCTTTAAATCTTTGCATCTCATGGAAGATCTTCAAGACCTCAGAAATGGGCTTGTTGAGTCCTGAAAGTGTATATCTTGTGTCTTGTTCGTGAAATGCTTCCTGCTATAGAAATAGCTCAAAGGACTGTACATATTTACAAGAAACTTTATATTCGTAACAAAAGGGAATTGAATTGGTTTCTACTTTTTTATTGTAAACTGTGCGTTTTTCAACACTAGCTTTTTGTTTTAATGGTGGTTGTGGACAGCCATCTTCAGACGCTGGAGGGGCCTCAGCTTAGTCCTCCTCGCTCCCATGAAGAAATATTGTAACATTAAATTGCAATTGAAGCTTGTTAGCATAAATGAGGTTTTAGGTCTCTAAAAGTACAGGATTTTTCTTCATTACCTTTTTATTATTGACAAGGGAGGGAACCAGAGGGACAGTTCAAAGCTCCACCTGGAAAGTATTGAACTTTGTTGTTGAACAATAACCAAATAAACAAATAACTATCTTGACTGGCATGGTGAAATGAACGCTTCCTTCTCTATAGAGTAACACTGAGCCATCCTACCATTGCACCCAGCATTAGAGGCTGTGTAATCTATAGGCGTCAAAGCTTACCAAAGAGCTAAACTTGACAATATTTAGCATTTTAATAGTTGTTATTCCCTGAACAAGTAGCGTAAGTGGCTTCACAAAAACAAAGCATGTTCATAGGAACTAAAACAGGTGGATTTGTCCAAATATTTTACTAGAGCAGCAGTCAGCTGCAAACACCTACAGCTAAATTCTGCCCTCACATACTGAAACAGTGCTATGGGTAGAGGTAAGACACGTGTGAGTATCTGGGAAAACAATCTCGCCCTGGTAAGTGACCCACACATCTTGAGCTGGAAGAAATATCTTAATTAACAATAGTGTGATCTAATGACAGGTTTGGGATTTATCCCGGCAATGTACTGGTAGCAAAGCGGATGGAGACAGTTACTCATCTCACCGCTGTAATATGCTGGTGCTTTAAGGCCTAATAGCTGCAACTTTAAAAAAAAAAAAAACAACAAACAACAAAACACATTCACAAATCAAGTCAGATTGAGTACAACCTGCAGAGTTACTGTACATCTTAACTTACACCTGCTGGGAAAACTTGCTAGATCAGACTTAAATGTAAATACATCTATTTTTAACTGAACCAGTTTTTACAGGGTCTGAAGTATTCTTTCACAGGAAGAGGTTTTTAATATTCACACTGCTGCCTACAGTAACTTAATTTGTCCTCCTACTGTTCAGTGTTTTTGGTTCTGTGCACGTAACCACCCTCTTACCCCCAATAAAGGGCTTGTTGGAGGGTGTGGGGGTGGGTTACTAATAGCTCCTCTTACATTTTGGTCTACATGACATTCTTCATGAAAATGCTCTACATAAAAACCAAGCTGCTTGATTTATCTATTGTGCCTACTATCTGATGTATATGATGAAATGCTAACTTGTTAAATGTTCCTTTATTTCTATTTTACTGTGCACAAAGAATACTTATTTAAAGCTCATTGTTGCAGTCCTATGATGCATGATCAGAAATGTAACAAAACTAAAATAATCCAGAAACTGGTGGAGTAAAAAAAAAAATATTTATTGAGCCTTTTGATTATCAAGAACCCTGCACAAATCCACTGTCAGCTTGACCACCCCACACTGTGCTGAAATTTATGGGGGTCGGGGAGGGCAGGAAGCTCTTGTTATTTCTGCCCTAGACACTGAATGTAATGGCTTACTCAAGAGACCCAAAAAATGAGTATAACAAAAGTCTCTGCATCTACCTTAAAAAAATGTGCTCTCCTAGCAACAGCCAAGAATAAACATAACAGCACAGACTGTGAGCTGTGGGTGGGGAATGTGAGCGAGCTAATAAATCCAACTCTTGATCCAGCTTTTGCCTTGGGAGGGATTTGATCATCCTGTTACAATAAGAGAACACAGTGTGATTAATTGAATTCATTCACCTGTCAAGCAGAAAACAACCTAGCAAAAAAAAAAAAAAAAAAAACCACTCTGCAGCAAAAACCCACCAGCTTGTATCTGCCTTGCATCTGCCAGGAGCCAGCCCTCCCACAGCAAAGAGGGATGGGGGGGGGCTGAGGGGCCGCTGTGGCTTTACCTGGACAAAGCTTGTGGCTCCTGGGAGATGGTGGTTGAGGCCACAGGTGTCAGGGAGCGCCACACCTCTGCCACCTTGCCTGGCCCCTGCCTGCGAGAGGCCCCTGGGCAGCCACGCTCTGACCTGCGCAAGCAGAAGGAGGTGGAGGTGATCCCAGCACAGACCCTGCTGCTGGGCCGCTTGCTGCCCACAAAGTCTGGGCCCCTCACCCTCATTCCTGAGGCAAAGAAAGCTTTTCTGAGGGCTGCAAAAGCTAATGGTGCAGTGCTGGCTGCAGACCATGCACTGAGAGCTCTGCTATCTGAGACATGGCTGTAGGCTGCAAGTTAAACAAAATAAAAATGTTTCTATAAAATAATTGGTTCTGTCCTGTGGTTCCACCATACCAGCACCAATGGAACATCTGGAGTGAGTCATGGATATATGTAATTGGAGAAAATTAATCCACAAAGCTTAGCAAGAACTAATAAGACTGAGTCCATAAGTACCATTAAGTCTTGCGTACTTTCACCTTCCTTTCTGTTCTCTGTTTCTCAAAGTTTCAGCTTCTTTAGTCTTTGACTCATGAAACATTTTGTTTTGCAACTAAAAGAAAAAAAAAAAAACCAAACCAAAAAAAACCCCCAAAACTTATTAAGCTCCCTCTAAGCACCTCTTCTAGAAAAAAAAATTATTTCTGCGTTGTTCAAATAAGAAACGTCTGGTATCATTTCCCTGCTGGCACTAAAAGCATTTAAGAGGACTCACTGCATGACATCTGTCTGCCAATACACTTGCGCCTCTACTTTTCTCTGAACTCAGCTGAAGAAAAAAATTCCTTCCAACACTTGTCTCTGCTGACGCTCACCCTACCCGCCAGCCTTGGGCCTGCACAAGCGCCCCGTTGGCTGCCACAGCAGGTGCCCCGCGCTCGGCCTCCCGCAGCCCACCGCTCGCCTCGCCAGCCGCGGGAGCACCTGCAGGCTGCCAGCCCTCCTCCGGCCCTCCGCCACCACTCCACCACCGGCAGCAGGGCAGGGCACGACAGTCCCGTGTCCCGTTTTTTCCCCCCCCACACCACGTGTGCCCACCCCCCACCGCTTCTGTGCGACAGCTCCGCTGGGCGCCACCGGGCACCGACACCCCTCTGGGTGCCACCACGGACGGCAGGGCCAATATTTAGTGGCAGGGACCTGACAAAGAATGGCTGCGGTCACACGCTTCACCAGCACAGACTTCGGCGCTTAAACATCGAGGTGCTTTGCCCGAGTTTCCGTGTGGACAAAAGGCACTCCTGTTCAAATAGCGAACTGGAGCTGTTCCAACCCAGAGCCCTTCCTGGCTATTGATGCCTCATTGGCCAGTGCCCCAACACAACTAGCTCAAGCTAAGAGGAACCTCTGGCTGCCCCGCCGAAGCACACGGGCCTGCTCCACGGGTACCAGCACCCCACGGCCTCCTCCCTGACCTCCTCCCCGTCAGCATTTTCGGGTGCTGAGCCATAGGGCAGAGGGTGTGGGCTGTGCACTGCGCAGCCATGCATGTGCCCGACACCACAGACCAGAAACAGCCAGGGAGAGGCTTGGGAAAAAAAAAAACAGGCTGCTTGAATAGTGGCTGGAAGAAAGAGAAGCCTGTGGGAGGCCAATACCAAGAATTTCAGTACTAAGGAACAGATCACTGGAGCTTTTAAGTAAACAGACTCTTGTTCTTCCTGTAAACTTTACATCACAAACAGACACTAACACCTCCCTCCTTTACTGATTGACTGGAAACGGACAAATTATTTCAGGCTGCATTTATGAATGAAAAGCTTGCACAATCCACCAAGGCAGAAAACTGCAATCAGGCACTCACAGGTTATTAAAAAAAAAAACAAAACCAAAAACAACTCACAGAAGCTGAGGTTACTACAAATGGGAAGGATAATAACAAATCAAGTCACCTACTTTTCTTGAAAATGTTTTATTTGTTTCTAAAGAGGCTGAAAACAAAAGCAATTCCATATTTGAGAATACCAAATACTATCCATAGCACAGAATGAAGAAAGAGTTTTCAGGGAAAACCATTGCACCAGACCCAGATCTACTCAGCTACTCGGGATATTGCAACAAGGCGAGTGAACAGATCTGAGGATGGCAAACCACCCTTCCGCTGTGGCTGGCTCCCCTGAACGCTGGCCGCTGCAGCTTTCATCCTCCTTGTGGATTTGTGCGATGTGCTCCTCTCTGCAGCCGGGGCGGGGGGGCTGGTTATCATTGGCACAGTCACTCTCAGGCACCAAAAACCAGAGGGAAGGACCCAGCAGGTCCCCTCTGAGCTGGTTCCTCCGGGGCAGGCCCGAGGCACGCCGTCAGGCAGTTTTGCATTAAAGTTGCATTTGTTTTGGGATAAAACAGGCTGCAAGTACCAAGTACAGGCACCCTGGTGTTACTATAATCACTTAGAAAAGATAAACTGAATATAAAGTCGCAGAGATCCCCACAGCCCTGGCTGTGGAAGCACCAGGGATTTTATACCCACAGTCAACACTGCAACATGGAGCAGAGGTCCAGCTCCAGCCCTGGGCAAGGAGGGAGCAGTGCTGCTGTACCCAGCACCCTGCAAGGGGCAAGTTTGGCCACTGGGATAGAGGCGATTTACAGTCACTGAAGAACTAATCCCTAAACTGAATACATCGATTTCCTCACAGCTACCTAGCCCAGCTTAAGGAAGTCCTTATCAGTGACAGCAAGAGAAATTGGTTTCAAAAAGCAGATTACTGCAAGACACATTTATCATTTACAGAAAAATCCAGCCATTAAAAACAATTGTCTTTACCAGAAATTCCACAGGGGAAAAGTTGTATTTCAGTTCTCATGAAGAGAAAAACTATAGAGCTATTCACAGCAGAAACAGTGCACCCCAGTCTACTGTAAAATAAAAATGAGCTTGTTGGTGATTGTGTTGCTGATTTTGCCTAGAAAAGGCTGCTACAACATCATCAATATTCACACTTATTTCAGCCATGCAAGTTCGGAACTTGCTACTGAAGTAATTGCATGTTTGATGAGTTATGAAACAGTAATGGGCTTGCTTTTGCTGAGTGTTGAGCTCAAGTAAGATTCCACAAGAATCCTGAACCTTCTAGACTTTGGGCTGGCTTGTCTTTGGGCTTACAGTCTGCCTCACTGCTAAAGGTCTTTAATCTGTTGCTGCCCTCACATTTTTCAGCCTAAAAAATTGGTGTTTTTTTAACTGAGCTGACACTGGGCACTGCGACCTTTGCCATCCGTCTAGTTGCCATGAAGCTGCCATCTCCAAGAACTTCCAAGGTGGGACTGGGAAAATAAGGCAAATGTAGGAGAACTTGGAAGTCTCAGAAACGATATGAAATCAGAGTTCATTTGCTACAGCACAGAGCAGGAATACATTTGGTTAAGAGAAGAATTCTTTTTCTGAGACTGCACTGACCCAGAACAACCAGTCACAAACTACTACGATGTTCATATTGGCTTGTACAGCAAAGTAGTCACATATTTCTTCTTGTAACGATGTGTAGCGCTAAGCACCATGACTCCATCCTACAGGAGATGGAAAACAAGTGAGCATGTTACATGGTTATCTAAAAGCTGCACGTGTGAAGAACACGCCCTGGCCTCTCACCTTGATAGAAAGTGCGTAGAGGTGGTTCAACATGACATGGTTGGGTTCAGGGAGCAGAGCAGGATCGCACTGGAGAATAGAGGAAGTGAGACAGGGTGACAATAACGGAACTCACAGTGTACTCACCGCAGCTGATGGGCGATAAACACCAGCTGTAACTAGCCGCACCCTCAAATACATCACACTGCTGCTTACACTGAGTCCATAAACAAACACAAAGTTTCAGAACAATCCCAGACTCCACCAGGGTGAAACCCTCTGTATCCTCACTGTGACCGTGAAACAGGCCTCAATTATTTCTTATGTGCTTCTGACATTTTAATAGTATTGCAGTGGGAAGATTAGGGTTTCTGTGAGTAAAATAGCCATCTAGTTTTCTTTCAGCTTTGAAGGGTCAAGCAGAGAAATAAATTTACTTCAGACAGATCCACTTGGACATATGTAATAAGGAATTTACCAACATGGCAACTATTCTGAGGATTTTCCTTGCCTGTCCCGTCTGTCCCCAGATTTTTTCCCCATCTGTTCACACCCTCAAGGCCATTATTCAGCAAAACAAAATAATGTACTTACAGAGATGCCTGTGTCCTTATTCAGGATGACCTGCAACAGGTGTGGGGGAAGAATAGGTGGCGATTTAAAGCGTTCCTCCGCCTTACAAACGTAGGGCTCCTGGTGGTACGGTCCTGGGGGCGAACTGGACAACTCTGCCAGAGAGATGTTAAATATTTATTCTGAAATAGTCTGTAAGAATATCTGCTCTTTATAGGTACATTTTTAGTGGTACTTCGATTTTCACATCCAGAAACATGAGGCCAAAAGAAATCAATGGCACCTAAGTACAAGAACTGCAGCAGCTGACGCGGTGCCAGAGGATCAGTCACTGCCCACAAAGTGATTTAAGATGTCCAAAGTCTGTCTGACTTGAGCCGAGCTGGGAAGTCCTGAGAGCCCCACTGCACTCCAGCACTTCACTGTCATCTCTGCCCAGCACTTCTCCAGCAAATACCTAACGGTAAACATTGCTCTACAACGTCACCTCCAAGGGAAGCACTAAAAACATGGTAGGCACATGTAAAAGGCAGGTATTATTCCCGTGCAGGGACAGGGTAATAGGAAGGGCTCTTTAGGGTCTAAAGCCATATAACAAAGGGTTCTTACAGCACATGGAGGGGAAGCATCTACCAGAATCTTCTCCTGGCTTCTTGCAGCGTCCCAAGTCTCACAAATCACACCCTTTCTCCAAAAAGGCTTTCTCCAGGGAAAAGTTATATAGATCAAAAACCAACCAAATGCACCTTCTGCCTCAGAATCAAAGGACAGGTCTTCTGAAGGAGGATTTAAGGTGCTATTTCAAACACAGTCTCCATCCCTACAAAGATCTATAAAGAACAGGTGGCAAGGCTGATCTCAGGGATGACTCAAGCTAAATCTTACCTCTCTTTTGTTACACTCAAATATGAAACAAAGTAAAAATATAATTTTCATATTATTCTAAGATATAGATCGTTTGTACTAAACTGAGAGGATATGACATATTCTTGAGCCTGTGTTAGCACTACTAAAGATACACCTAATTGCTACCTCTTAATGTGCAACTTCTGACCCATCTCCTTAGCAGAGAAAGATAGCATTAGGAGCAGCGTAGGCTGCCAACACTGGTTTGATGTTGTAAGGCAGAGACTGATCCACCACCGAGTGTGCCAAATCCAGCCATTTCACACTGCACAGGCAAACAGCTGTTAAGCACCTATGACTTCCTCCTAATCGGATCCACGGTGGCCTGTGTTGCTATGTCAGAGGCTTCCCCCTTTATGCATTTTATGCATTCCACTTTCTTCCTCTGTGCATTTGTGATTCCTGCACGCGTCCACAGGGCCTGACAACAGTGGAGGTTAATCTATACTGCAGCTTTAACTCCAGATGAAAAGGAAGATAGAATTTTTAACAGCTCTAAAAAGTGTGATATAAAATCACCGGTAAGCTCATACCAGACATGTCTGAACATTTTTGGGAGTCCACCATCAAAGCATCAAATACTTCAAAGTCAGTTTTCTTCACCTGTATGATGTTGTTGACGGTACCTAGCTGGCTGGTTACTACCGGCTGGGAAGAAACAAGATACAAAAGTCAGAATAAAAAAGCTGGCAGGACTATTAGATTCTCAAAGCTCACAATCAGCCTTACCAAGAATGAGATATATTGTTTTTAAAATATGCTGGTACCAGATATGAAAAGAGCTCAGCATCAGTCAGTGTTAGGTTAAGAGCAAGTGCAGGATTAGGACTGAGGGGGATGCATGTCAGTTGAACCTGCTAGGTTCACAGCACTCAGTAAATTCTCGAACTATAGATAAGGCTAGGATCAGGTTTGGGCTAAAGTTAATAGTGACAATAAAAGGAGCTAAACTTTACTTCTGGCTTCTACAGGGCTTTCAGATCCAGGCTAAGATCTGCATGGCCTAATGTAGGACAGAGTATGGTTGGTATTGCTGGTTTACTACCAAAGCTAAGACTGGAGTCCAAAGCAGAGGGTTCAAAGAGCTAAATTTGCTGCAAGGTAAATTCCGCAGGTTCTGCAAGGCTCGCCAAGACAGCACGAAGACAAACCAGCAGCTGTGAACAGTTAGTTCTGAAGCAGGTAGGGACTGCTGGGTGGGCTGGGATTAAAGCTCATTTTATAGCAGAGGAGAAAGTGAAGGCCTGGTAGATTTTGGCACAATTACTGGACCATGAAAAGATCTAGAGCAGCAACAGCAACCTTCTGGCACACACAGCTAGTACAGCACAGAGAGATTTGGGCTGTCAGCAATACTACAGTGCTTTAAAAGACAGTTTGGCACAGCACAAGAAAAACTCCCTACTTCTTATAAACCCATACCCAAGAGACCTTGTCACCCATTTGTTACAAAATCTCCTGTTCTTTGAGGCCATTAGTCTGATGCTGAGACCTAGGCCAGCTGGGATCAGAAATATCTCTCTTTCCAGTTAAACAGTCAGTTTCTGTTGCTAACCTTCCCTCTGAAAAGGCCTGCTATTGGTAGAGAAACCAGCCAGTTTCTCATCTTCAGATGCCTCTATGAATAAAAACAGTGAATTGAAGAAAACATCACCTCTGAAGGATCATGGGTCCACTGCCCATCCACAAAAAACTTGTATTGGTGCTCTCCTTCTGGCAGGTCCAGGATTGCCACAAAGTTGTTGTGACTGAAATTTAAGACAAACCATCAGCCCTGAAATATTCTGAAAAGTGCATCAATCTGAACACTGTGACAAAAAATGTAACAGAGAATACGAGCCTCCTTAACATGCAAAAACTTAAAAAGGCAGTGCCACATTTAAGAGAATCTCATGCAACTTAAAGGTAAAGGATCAAACTGAGGTTAATGACAATTTACTCTGTGATACTAAGTCCCTACACGTTCAAAATTAGTATCCCCATTCCTGGCATCAAGGAATTAGCACTGAGCTTTTGTAAAGCCATCCTCACATCTTCACATTACTTGCTAGTATGCAAGACCTCATTTTATCTGCGAGACTCCTGTTGATGGGACAAGATGAGCTTACTCCTCTTTCCTGGCCTTTCAGTATTTGCCATCAAAAACTGCATTTCACAAATGCCCATGAAATGAATAAACAATGACCAGAAGGTGAAAGCAGCAACTTGATACTTTGGGCATGAATAGCTGCTGCTTGGTAATTTTGATACTCCTGTGTTGTGAACTTCCTGATTCTTCAGAAGTCTTTATCAGCATCTCAAAGAAACTAAGAAACAGTTGATCCTGTGTGAACAATTCAAACAGGCCACACAGTGACACTTATCTACTTCTCCTCAGGTAAGGAGCACAAGCATACCACCACACAGCTAGATCTGGAATTCCAGTTCGGAATGATGAACTCTTCACTTGAGCATATCTGATTTAGTAACATGATTTTATGCAGCCTCTAAGGAGATCCACATCCTTCCCCAGGATATCTAATCTGGCAAGAGACAAACCTGGTGGGTTTTGTGGGTTTTTTGGTAGAGAGACATTTTTGTCCTTCCAGATTTATGTCACCATTTCCCATCTCCCAAGCTTTCTACTTACAGTATGACAGTAATACTGATGTTCCACTGGCCTTTTTGCCAGCTCCTATCTTGATAATTTATTTCACATTGTTCATGCACAGACCAATCCCCCCAGACCATTTCATCAGGCCACTGTGCTCCTCTCTCAAGTTTCCTAAGAAATTAAGGCACTTCTGCAACAATGACAATGCAGGCAGTCACTCAGTGAGATAAGAAACACCAGAAATTGGCAGGAGACCAATCTGTCATGGATATGTCATCAATGACAAACAACAGTGCTCAGATCAACAGCTAAATTCAGACTCTCTGCCATCCATTAAGTTTTAAATTTTTGGCTTAAATGAAATACTTAGTCAGGTACAGAATTAAGAGCTCCAGAGCTCTCTAGCAGGAAAAAGAACTTGCTACCTTAACTCAGATTTATTCTCTTGTTCATGTAGTTTGCCAGCAGGTATCCCAAGCTCAGAGTTTCCTAAGCAGAATCTGGATGCTTTGAGCTGAGCAAAAGCCAATGATATGGCAAGAAAATACATGTGCCATCAGAGATACTATGCTTATAACCAGCTTCACCTTACATACTCCAGCTCTACCCCAGGTAGCAGAGTCTGCACAAGGATTGTTTTGGATCATTCATGTGTGGTGCCTAGCGAACAAATCACTCCTTCAAAACTGACACACAGCTCAACCTTCATCCTGTGCCATCCAAGAATCAAAGTCAGAGTCTCAAGGGCTTGAGGAGAGCAGCAGGACAGTGGTAAAGCCAAGCACAACACCAATCTATCAACTGACCACCTTTCTCACCACACTAAGCACTCACAGTCCGTAGGGAATATCACTGACATAGCAGCGGCAGTTTATTACCTCCTTGTCAGAGGAATTTTACTCCAGTTGTTGAAGGACCCAGACAAATAAACTTCTTTCCCTCCTCCAGTCCAGCGAAATACTGTTGGTCGAGCTTGAGTGGGGGTTTTATCATTCACTTCTAGATCTTGTTGCCAAGCTAGGAATTCTTCTTTCTCCAATGGAGCCTACAAGCAAAATGTCTTAATCAAAAGGAATTCTCTCCTGGCAGAATTGGACAACCTACATTTTACCGAAGGCATTTTTTGCGCTCAGTCACGATTCTCTAAGCTACAAGTCTCCAAGTAGTTTTTGTCAGATGCAGATTAGAAACTGCATTTCTAGATGCTGTTCACAAGTTCATTTGCACAAATTCTGCAAAGATGTTAAAGCCTTCCAAATCTGCAGAAAGAGCAGAAGGCAAAATAACCCCCCTTCCTTTAGCCTAAATTATGTTTAAATTACTTGAGCTCACAAAAGTCTTCAAAATACACAGATAAAAGAGGGAGAAAAATAATTAAGAAGATATACACTTAAGAAGCATTTAGATTACAGAAACATAGTAGGCACAAAATTTGTAGTAGGCAGAAAGATTATGAGTTGTCTATAGGAAACAGTTCTGACCAACAATTGAAATATAAGTGTAATTTTCTTTTAGATATTCTTACACAATACACAAGGCATGTCTAACAATCCATCTAATACTGAGCAAAAACCCCTCAGTTAACAGATCTTTTAATATGGAAAATAATAGACAGGTAAAATGTCATTGTTAACTGCAAGAGCATTAAGGATCCAAAGGAAGCTGGGGCATTGTACTCAAAGCTTTGAGTCAGTTACGTTTTAGTTTTTCTACAATTAATTCTTGGCAGAAACCATGACGTATCTGCCTGAACATCAATGCACTATCTCTCCTTAGCATGGGAAGCAAAGGGAACAGTTTTGTGTGTAAACTCAAGGACAGAATCACTGAAGGTTGCTAACAGCCCCACAACTGAACAGCATCCCCAAGTTAGTGTTAGAAGACAAGAATAAACCAGCAGTACCTTCATTTCCTCTGAATGGAACAAGTCTGCATCTTCAGGACTGTCCATTAAAATTTTTGGCCTGTCACCCTCTTTTGTACTTATAGCTCCTCCTGAGCTGTCACCTCGAGATGCCTTATGCCCATGACGCTCTAGTCCAGCTCGCTCACTGCTTGTGTTCCCCATTTTTAAGGGCCTAAAAGAGCAGGAAAAGCCAGATTAGCACATGTACTTTTGAAGTCAGAACACCCGCAGGAAGGAGAGCAGGTTTGTCAGCAGACTTGGATTCTGGTTTTGAGTATAAGACTCTAAGAAACGCGATTAACCCAAAATGGTTAAAATTATATCACACCCAGAGCAAAGACACTAAATGACAATTATTAGCTACCCTTAATAATGTGCTAGAGCTCAACATCCAAGCATCTCTGCCAGACTCAGCCACTCTAAAAGCTGACCAGGCAGGTGTCGGTCACTGCAGCACACCGGCATTCTGTCTTCCCAAGCTAAGTACTTGTTCTGCTTTCTCAATACCCTTTTTGAGGGTATTCTAACTTTTTGTTAGAATGCATCAAAACCTGCCTACTAGAAATGTGACTGCACTAGAAAATCAGAAGTTAGCTGGGGCGGCCACCTGCTGAGGATCCTTACAGCGGCTGGCTGCGGCTCTAAAGCCCGACCAGCACAGTGCCACTGATGCTCCGCTGGAGACTCCTCTCAGGGAGGGCCAGGGGGCTGCTGTGCGAGAAACACAACCCTCCTGCTCCACGGCCCGTGCGGCCGCTGCCACAGGGAGGACTGGAAAGTCTGAAAGACTCCTTCCAGGAGAGGAGCAGCAACGCAGGGGTGGCCAAGGGGGCTGTGTACGAACAGGGCCCGGCAGAGCGCCCAGCAGGTACCAGTGTGCGTACGGGACGCTGCCCAGTTTCCTGTAACCTCCAGTTACGGTCACTGCCCGACTTTCAACTGTACGGATGTTACCTCTGGCACAACCTAAAACCAGCGCCAGTGAGTGGGCCTTAAGTGAACACACAGCTAAACGAGTAAATAATTTAACTGGCACAACAGACGCGCAGGCGTGCAGACAAACGTAACTGGTTATGTGAAAGTGCAGAGTGTCGGGCCTCCTGGATCTAGATCTTCTCTAGATCTTCGGGCGTTGATTCTGCGAGTCGGACTTCGGAGAGGCCCAGCTCCCCCGTCCCTGCCGAGCCCATTGCCGCTGTCCTGTCCACAGGCCAATAATTCCCAAAGATTTTACACAGAATCACACCACAGATGGATGGTTCATCACAGCTAG
>NW_020799121.1:3814131-3839314 GCF_003259725.1 Athene cunicularia | reverse complement strand
CACTAAGCACTCACAGTCCGTAGGGAATATCACTGACATAGCAGCGGCAGTTTATTACCTCCTTGTCAGAGGAATTTTACTCCAGTTGTTGAAGGACCCAGACAAATAAACTTCTTTCCCTCCTCCAGTCCAGCGAAATACTGTTGGTCGAGCTTGAGTGGGGGTTTTATCATTCACTTCTAGATCTTGTTGCCAAGCTAGGAATTCTTCTTTCTCCAATGGAGCCTACAAGCAAAATGTCTTAATCAAAAGGAATTCTCTCCTGGCAGAATTGGACAACCTACATTTTACCGAAGGCATTTTTTGCGCTCAGTCACGATTCTCTATGCTACAAGTCTCCAAGTAGTTTTTGTCAGATGCAGATTAGAAACTGCATTTCTAGATGCTGTTCACAAGTTCATTTGCACAAATTCTGCAAAGATGTTAAAGCCTTCCAAATCTGCAGAAAGAGCAGAAGGCAAAATAACCCCCCTTCCTTTAGCCTAAATTATGTTTAAATTACTTGAGCTCACAAAAGTCTTCAAAATACACAGATAAAAGAGGGAGAAAAATAATTAAGAAGATATACACTTAAGAAGCATTTAGATTACAGAAACATAGTAGGCACAAAATTTGTAGTAGGCAGAAAGATTATGAGTTGTCTATAGGAAACAGTTCTGACCAACAATTGAAATATAAGTGTAATTTTCTTTTAGATATTCTTACACAATACACAAGGCATGTCTAACAATCCATCTAATACTGAGCAAAAACCCCTCAGTTAACAGATCTTTTAATATGGAAAATAATAGACAGGTAAAATGTCATTGTTAACTGCAAGAGCATTAAGGATCCAAAGGAAGCTGGGGCATTGTACTCAAAGCTTTGAGTCAGTTACGTTTTAGTTTTTCTACAATTAATTCTTGGCAGAAACCATGACGTATCTGCCTGAACATCAATGCACTATCTCTCCTTAGCATGGGAAGCAAAGGGAACAGTTTTGTGTGTAAACTCAAGGACAGAATCACTGAAGGTTGCTAACAGCCCCACAACTGAACAGCATCCCCAAGTTAGTGTTAGAAGACAAGAATAAACCAGGTTCCGCCGCGGGCGCGCTCCGTGTCGGCTGCCCCAGCGGGAGCCGCGGCCCCGCCCGCCGTGAGTGCCGAGCCTGGGCCGGAGGCGGCGGGCTGCGCCTCCCGAGCCTGTTCAGATCGCCGCGCAAGGAGGGTCTGGACACGCTCGGGGGAACGCGGGTGAGCCCCAGGACGCTGGACGGGGCCATAAATGCGCTTTTTAACGGGAAACGGGAGCGAGAGCCGATGCACGGCTGCTGCCAGCGAGGGGGTCAAAGCTGCCTGGGAAACCACCAGCACAGGGCTCTTTCCTGGAGGAAGCACAGATGGGAATTAAGTCCTTAAGTGATAAATGTTTCCCAAGTTGTATTACACTCACATATTCTCTAACATATTTCTGTAGGCATTTCCAATTACACTGCCGCATTTCACCCTTTGCTCTTCATCAGCTGTCGCTGTCTTTCTCCTACTTTTCCAACAGGCATAAAACTGTGCGGGCTGCAGGTTCCCGGGTCGGCAGTTCTTTTTACAAGAAAACTGTTGGGTTTTTTTCTTAACCAACGGAAGCAACCAGCAAACAGAAGGATTCCTACCAAACCGAAGCGTATCCTTGTGGCAGGCTGTATGTCGCGGGAAGGATCCTGCTGGGACAGCCAGATGCCCGGAGAACAGCTGCTCCTGGTTTGTCTTTCATGGGTAGAACATCTCGGCACGGGACAGCCTGCCAGAGGGGCTGCGAGGGGAATGTGTGCGGGCAGCTCTTCCCCAGCCCCTGCGGAACAGTTACCCTGCTATAAAATGCAGCTGTTATTTTGATATTTCACACAGCTTAGCACTATTAAATTCTTTGTCTCCGAACCAGATTGTTTTTCTCTCCCGAGTTCTTTTTTGGCCTGCGCTGGTTATGTCTGCAGACCTGTCTGCAGCGTAGGCTGGAGATACATGCTACCGTGTCGTAACTATTGCGACGATCCATTTACAGACTCATTGCAAGCAGCAGTACCTCCACTCTGGGGCCCATCCTCACTTCTTTGCAATGGTTTTTGTTACTTCTAAGAACCACAGATAGGTAATAAACTGCAAGATAAGGGCTGCTAACAGTTCATGAGGCTTGTAGGAACTGTTCTGTGGTGGGTCCAAGCATTACTTAAAGTTCTGCTATTAAAATGTGATGGTTCCTCCCTAGCTGTGATGAACCATCCATCTGTGGTGTGATTCTGTGTAAAATCTTTGGGAATTATTGGCCTGTGGACAGGACAGAGGCAATGGACGCCTGCATTGTGACCTCTTGGTAGCTGGGCTTCACTGTTGCTGCCTTCTCCTCTTTCTTTTCCCCATGACTGCTTTCTCTTCAGCCCTGACTCTGTCAGTCATGAGAGGTGGGTGTAGCACAGCCTGTAACTCTTTGTGAGGTGCCTGGTCCCCGAATTATGGCTGGATGACATTACACCATGAACAACAAGTCTTATATTGGGGACTTGCCACTGCTGCCTGCTAAATCATCGCCCTGCCTCCTCACAGGCATGTCTGTATGCATGGTCCTCACATGCACTGGTGTATTGGTTTCTCCTATCAGCCTGAGTGGGAGCCCAATTTCCTTACAGCTGTTAATGCAGGAGATGTGAGAAGCAAGAGATTAGCTGAAGAAATGCCACAAGGGCCTGGCAGAGCTCATCCACCCACTGATTTTCTGGAACCCTGAAGTTTTGCTCCATCCTTTAACAGCATCTGTGATTTTTTGCCTCCTTCCATGCTCTGCAACCTAAAGGGCATAAAAACTCCCCCTCTCCCATTCCATCCAGTTACCAGCCTCCACATTACAAAGGAAGACTACAAAATACCTTTTCTACTCCTGTCCCTTTACATACCTGTTTTAACCTTCTTTTTCTTACTGCCAGATGAGGATGTAATAGATGGGGAGCTAGTTCACATTCTTCCATCAGGACTTCCATATGTGTCACAAATGAGGTTCCTGGTTCACTTCCCTAGTGAGAATGTCAGAGGTGTCACTTGCCATTGAAATAATTTAGCAGACAACTCTCTCTAGCTTTGTAAACGGCCATCTCTCAGATGGGGGACATAGCAAGAGACCACTTAGGCCTAACCCTTGCTAAGCACTCCTGACGTTGGTACCGGAATAATTTGTTCCTTAACTGTTTAGCTGTGTACATTGCCTTACAATTCTGGGGGATGCCCAAGAATAGTGACCGTAAGCACCGTCACTGAGAAGGAAAGAAAGAATTAGATAAAAATATTCCCCTTGTCTCTCACACTAGCTGCCAACATAACCTTCAAGAAGACTCTTACTTTTGCCTTTAGCTGTTAGCTTTCCATCAGCCAAAGGAAGGTGGCGCTAGGTTGGGTGAATATTGCAAAATCTTTTAGTTAAATACGAATTCAGAACTGCAGATTATTTTACTCTGGTGTATTCAGGACCCTGCTTGTGTTCACTACCCACATTTCCATGGAACAAATACTCACCTTAAGCAAACATTAAATTTAGACATCACAAAAGCAAATATGAAATTTTGGTACTAGCAATCACACCAACCATGTGAATGCCCTAGGACTTATGTTGTCTGCTCAGGAAAAAGAAGTGGTGGTATCACGGAAACTGTATGGCAAATCACAACAGTATGGCAAATCACAAATCATTGCAAATGGCAGGCTGGAGGATAAAAGCATCAGGGGGAAATGTAACTAGATAATTTTGAGTAAGAAATTCCCTGGGAAAAAAAAAAATAAAAGCACAGTCTGCTTTCAGACTGTCCATAATCCATAAAACAAGATAAAAGTAATCGATTAAATGCTTTATCAGGTGTCATGACTGTGCTACACCACCTCACTGGGCAATGCGAGGTTTTAAAAGGAGATGCTTGTAAAATACCTGCAGGATATGAAAAGCCACATGCTCTCTGTGTTATTTACCATGTCACCAGCCACAAGCAAAGGTCAGCTCCTACCACTACTCACATCTACCTTATTTAATAAACATGAACTACACCTGGCTTGACTATTAAGACTCACATGAAGCATTTTATTCAGAAATTAATTTTAAGGCATTTTGGTTCTTGGCTCATAAGATGATGAGACTCAGCAGACTTTGTCAAAGTTCTAACAATCATGACAGAGCACTTTCGGTGATGTACAGGCTGAGGGGTCAAGTGAAGTGATATCTTTACTACTGAGTCATTCTACCCCCTCAGAGATATCACTTACCATCTTTCTTCATCAGCTGACTCATTTTTAAAGAAAGTAAGGACCAAATGATATATCTGAGGTCAGGAGAGACCAGTATTAGGAGAATGTATGATTTTGATTAAAAGGGGTGAAGAATCATCTTTTCAAACCTGAAGGCACAAAAAGTCAAGGCTAAACTTGTGCTAGCCCCACAGAAGGGATGGCACTCATCGACCACTTGTGCTCTAGGTCAGAATCTCATTTTCACTGTTTGGATTATCTCCTGGAGTTGGTTAAAATCAAAAGGCAATTAAGTCCCCACTGGACACTGGTTGAGATATGGGTACACGATGCTGCCATGCTTCACCATTACCACACAGCCTGCTCCGGTGTGCATTCCTTAATTTCAGTGGAGTTTTCTTTTCTCTTACCCCAGAGTATGTATTGAAAAAGAAATGCATTGGGCTAAAGTCTCAGACTGTGCAGTTTAAAGTCCTCATGAATCTGCTGGTATCTGGCAAAGGTTTTTGCTTGACACAATGCAAGCTTATTTAGCCCAAGTCATTGCAAGTGAAGTGGAAGCTGACTCAGCCCTACAGTTAGATATGACAAGAAGAGAAGAGCCATCCTCAGTCATGAGCTGGTAGATCAAATTCAGACATGCCATAAATCACATTATAAGGGACACGTGAGCAAGTGCTTCTTGTAGCCTCTGTGCCACAGAGAGCGAGTTAGGTGGCAGCAGCAGCAGAATGTATCCGACAGTTCAAAACAGGATAAATTTAACTGCAAAAGCCTTCCAGTTGAATTTCTTACTATAACCTTCCTTTCTGTCTTGGGCTCCCAAGTTTGTTCCTCCATCTTTACATTGGCTGAGTGATCTGTTTCCCAACCCCATCCTCCTTTTAGGTCACTTCTGAATTTAGCCCATTTAGCCAGGCTGCCAGGGAGTGATGCAGAGGAAGTTGGGCAGCCTCCTTAAAGGCTCACTCACATTTCAGGGACACATGCCGTTGCTGTGCATGCAGAACATGCCGTTGTGCTTGGGAAGCGGAAAATTGTGAGCGCACATAAAAATCACTCGTAGACCATTGCATCTCCTCTCAATTCCTCTACTCCAACATAACACTGCACACCTTCAGACGCCTACTAATTAAAAATGAGGTTGGAGATGGGAGGACAGCAAAAGGAAACCAACATTCAAGTAGTGTTTCAGCCTGATGGTACTACCCATGAAATACTGAGGGCTCAGCCTCAGAAGAGCTGCAGCCCTGCAGACATGCAGACTACCCTGCACAGGCCTTCTGACGTCTCTGACTTTGCCTGGAGGTATCTCGTCCAAAGTCAGGGTAGGTTCCACAGGTATTCAACTTCCTCTTAGTTTACCCCATTATCTGGAGTGAAGGTGTGGTGATATGGGCTCTTCCCTCCATGAAACAACACATTCTACAAAGGCTCCTGAACAGCTGTCAGGTAACCAGGATGTGGATTACAAGCTTGGCCCTGAATCAATCCAGTAACTCATCATAAGATTCTTCATATTAAATCTTACTTGCCTTGGAGAATCCAGTCCTTCAAGGGCATCCTCCTGTGCATGTGTGCACACACAGTGGACTCGAGATAAAAACTAACTGGGAAGATGACTCAGTCTCTCCCCTTCTGATGCAAAGCAATAACAAAATCCATCTTAGATAGCTGACAGACAAAGTTAGGGGGTCCAGGTACGGAAATGAGCCTAGAGAGATGCTTGCACACAGTTCCAGCACATGCACCTGGACTGATTCTGAGAGCGATGGACACTGTGGTAGCAATCAGATGCAACCTGTCTCCAGGCTGAGAGGCAGGACACAGTTCACACTGTGAGCACGTATCCAAAGATACAGCTACAAAAGCAACAGCTTCTGAAGACTCGAGCCAAACTGTTCATGGGTTGTGTTTGCAACCTCATCAATTGAAGAGCCACTGCTGATCTTCAAGTCACAACCTGTAAACTCCTGGGCGAGCCTGCAGTGAGACACCCGAAGAATTTCATTTCATATTGTCCCCTTGATTTTTTTCTGCTGTGCAATCTGATGAAACATACCCTGCATGTTGTTTAAGTGTCTGGCTGACCCCCTTCATATGGTAGCAGAGAAACTCCTCTTATATTTAGAAGCCCTCTTCTAGGGTTACATATCAAGATACATGCACACTGCTGTTTTGCAGAATGCAGCTGCCCTGTAAGAAGTGAAAGATGCTAACATGATCCAGGAGCTGAGGCCAGCAATTTCAAGTTTCCATCTGTCTCTGCCTGTAATACACACAGGAAGGAAGGGAGACCTGGACTTCAGGCATTATTTGGTGCATTCAGCATGCAGAAAGACTGCACCAAAAAATGGAAGCCTGGAGCAGCTTTGTGGAAGGAAGACTGTTTACCTGCCCAGGACACAGATGTTGAGCTGAAATATGTTTTACCGCTCCCCGCCCCCCTTTCATGAAATAACATCATTCAGAGCATACATATGGCAGCTCTTCTTTTTTTTTCCCCCACCAAAAATTGCAGATGCAATGCAAATAATAATGGGCCAAATCCAAATCTAGATGCATGTCAATGAAGAGCAGGTAATTTTCAAAGTCTGTCACAGATACTAGAATTTGTTTATATGCCCCTCAAAATATAAAGCAGGCACTAATTCCTCAGTCAGACAACTGCATTCTGCCTTCCACACCTACTGCTGTTGGCAGAGGTCTTGCTGATTTGGCCAGTAAAATATAATTAGTTTCCCTATGCTTGATACCTCACTTCGTACACGTCTGTCATACCTACAACAGAATGATTTGGTTATACAAGGACCATATTCATTTCCAGCACAAGCTGAGTTTCATTGCATTTCACAAACATGGTTGAAAATTTATGTCAACATTAATAAATTAAGAGAACTGATACCAGTACATTAGTAAAGCAAAAATAAGACTACCTATGACATAGAAGCACTAAAGGACATTAGAGGAATTGCTGCATTTCCCCCTCCCTGTCACATTAAGTGGTTTAATATAAAGCCTTTATTTTTATACCAATCAATAGCACTGTAAGGTAGCAACATTTATCTTCAGAAGCACTGAAGAAACAATGGCTCAATTCTCAATTATATTAAGAGCGAGACTTCAAAGATATTTATGAGCACCAAGATGCAAGTTAGATTTCCAGTATGGTTTTCAAAAGCATTTGAACAAGTCAGGTGTCTAGCTCCTATTGATCTAAATCCTTGCCAGGCACTTTCAAAAAATACCTCAAGTTGCCTATCCCGATTCTCTATTGCCCGAATAACTTTGGAAATCTTTCTCCCCTCTCACACCACTAGCTGTGGTTTAGTTTACAGTACCAAAGTTTATTATTCTGCAGAAGGATGAAACACTTTTTTTTTGGTACACCCTTTCTGACTTTTAGTACACTGACACAGAGGACTGTTACTACAGCAATGCAATGGCGTTTACTTATATGCAGCAATTCAAGGTGGAGAAGATCTGACCTCTGTTACCTGCTGAGACACCTCGTTCAGTGACCTCATTTGACCACTTTTTGACCCTCATGGTAGGAAAGCCCCGAGGAGACCATCGAGGGACCATTTTGAACACTCAACACTCTCTGGGTGCTATTTTGAAAATGAAGCAAAGAGCCTTCCTTGCTGATATTTTGAGCATTAGCTGATCTCTAGCAACTTCTGCATGTACTAGCTACATTACAGACTGGTTGTACAGGATCATGTATGTCTGAAATCCTGGTTTTGCTTTGATCCATTTCACTCTGAAACTGTCCAAGGGGTTAGAAAAAGGGATATTACTCTTTAAAATAGAAAAGGCAACAAAACTTAGGAAAGACACTTCCCACATACCAGAATGGACATGAATTAAAAGTAATTTTATTCCACTTCTCAATGACAGTTCTATCATATCTGGTAATAAGGCAAGCTACCAAAAGTCCCACAAGACATATCAGACCATTGAAAGAGTATTCAAAAACAAAAGAGGAGTTCACAGAACAGCCAATTCTTGGGATCATCAAAATCAGTGGCAAGATTCCCACTTGGACACATTCAATCAGTATAAATGCTGAAGAAATCAACTGATTTCACCAGTGTTTGTGAAGTTTTATACTGGAGTAATTAAGGATATAGGTGATGCATCACTGACTTCAATGAAAAAAAGAATTTGGCAGAAAGAAAAGCAAGTAAGCACATAAAAAGTATAATACCAAGGCACAGAAAATGCATGCTACTTCCAGGCATATGTTTTAACAGGTAAAGGTTTCTGGGAGCCTTTTTTTTTTTTTTTTTTAATAGGTAGTTGTACTCCTGCCAGGCATGATTCTTTTCTCACTTGCACCTGCAGAACTCCCATGCATTTCTGGGTAGTCTGTCCAGATTTATGTTAGTGCAAAGAGAGTAAGTGTAAGTCAGCATAGCTTGCTTGAAGATGTAGTAACAATTTAAAGCAAATGGAGCAACAACCACTGAAGATGTAGCCATCTGTCTTAGCGCTCACCAGAGCTTACTCCTTTTAACACGGAATATTTGTGTGACAAAACAAATATATTCTTTCCAATAGTTTTCAGGTAATAAAAAACAGCTGTCCCATGCTAAGTTTTCTTAAGGTATCAAGAAACTGCAGTAATTTAGAGGCCATCAATTTTGTAACCTAAGGCTGTTCACTGGGTAATGTCTTAGGATTAGTAAGAGTGTATGTAACTATGTGAGGGTACAAAAGTCTGTCCATCTCTAACTGCATCGATATATAGAATATTCATAGCAAGATGAGAGGATGAACTAAACAAAAAGACATGAACAAAGCAGAACACAGTGAAACTATGTGACTTGCTAGAGGAACAGTAACAAAGGGATGCAGAAGAACATCTATTTAAAAAGAAGATCTTTTTTTCAGTTAAAAAAAAAGGAACTTTTTACATATGTGAAGTTGAAAGAGGAAAATATGATCAGTGCAACTTTAATGCAGGACTGGAGCAAAGTCAAGGGAGTTCAACAATGAAAGACAACAAAACAAAAATAAATCATCAACAAAAATATGGATGTTATGGAAGAAGAGTGTCTCTTAATAATCAAGTGATTAAAATCGGTCCCAGGTGGTTAAAAATCCAAGGTAAAGACCTAAAAGCTGAGGATGACAGAAGAAAGCAGCCGCTGAGTCAGAGTACGCCCACGACATTATAAAATCACATAACAGGATAAAATCATAACCCCATGGTTACGATTGTGTTATGCTGAGACTATTTTAAAGTAATAAAAATATCCTTAATGGCCTGATCCAAAACCCACTGGAGGCAACAGAAGTTCTTCTACTAGCTTCAGCGGGCTGTGCATCAGATCTTATGTTGCAGACTATAAACAGTCTAGATATGTTGGCTTTGTCTGCCTAAGGTCAGCCAGGGAACATCATGGATCCAGCATACATTCCATGTAAATGAGAAAGAAAAGGGAGTTGTTAGGGCAAGATCTCATTATACATGAGGGTAAAAGAGAAAATGCTGCTTTATACTGAAATTTCTTATAAATAAATAATTTTGAAAACCTGGTCACGCCATGCTGATTAACTAACTGGACTATCAGTTCATCCACCAGCAACATTCCTCTGCAGACTTGTAGGGTTGAATCTAAGAGTCTGGAATGAAGGGTTTCCTTCTCTTCTTCTGTTTCCCCTCCCGAGATTAACATGATGATATCCCCCAAGTGCAGTCCTGGTCTTCAGATAGCATGCTGCAAGGACACAGAAATATGTATTTTTAAAGGAGGAAAAGACAGAGAGTTTGCTTTGTTAGATTAAATTATTAATTCTACCGATCTAATGGATACATTATGCCACATTAGTGGCACTTGTTCTCTTAACAAACATCCTCTAGATTAGTGGTTCAATACAGTGTTGAATCAAAGAGCTATGTTTCTAATGGCACCAGTCATCTGTCAATCTGAGCTGAATTTTTAAACTGGGTTACCTGAATCAATGCAAGTTAGGATCTTTCATTGCCAGGAAACAGGCTCTTATTTGACAAAGTTTCATGAGGTCAACAGCATCTCTGCTTCTTTGAAGTGATACATAAAACAGTCAGGCAAGAACAGTAGCAGTAGACAACTTAGTAAATACAACCACAATATATGACAGATGTTTTAAAAAGGACTGGGTAACCTCTCTTGTGCACCTGCATTAGAAGAAAGATCTGAGAAGTTCCCCCAAATTCTTGGCAGGTCTCAAACACCACCCACAGATGTACTGATCTCCCTGGTTTGTCCCTGGATGCCTAGCTCTCTGCCGGAGTCCAAAATACCTTCTCCATCAAGCAGCTATCTTTTAGCAGCTCCTTAAAGAGAGTTTTAGGACATGAGGCACTAAACAGTAAGTATATCCTGCAGACAGCATTAACTCCTGTGTTGATTGTCTCTTGGATGCTGCTCAGGACTCCAGTGGGCAGAATCTATTGTGGGGACATTTCCTCCATGCGCAGATGAAACAACTGGACCAGAATTTTTAATGTGGCTTGCTGAGGAAATGAGGTTGATATAATCACATTGCCCCTGTGCATCTACATGTCTGCCACTACTCAGCCTCTGAAGCTGATTGAACACATCTGGCAGAGAGAGGACTTTAAGATCGTACATTTGGACAAATCCAGTAAAAAGAGGTAGGGTGTCAAGGAGTTAACCAGTTAGTGCCCTTACTGATAGAAAAGCAGCAGTATGAGCTCACTGACTAGGTGGACACCAATAACTAATGTGGGTAGAACACGACAGGAATTCCCTGGCTTCAGACTTTGTGCTCTATCAGTTAGCAGCAGGTCAGTCCCTGTAGTGAAGGCAGGTAGTCTTCCTTGACTCTTTTTTCCTATGGTAAGGTACAGAGAACAGCATTGCCAATGTAAAGATCTGGAGGCTGGCTGTGTAATTCCTGTCATCTTACTGGCCCTCAGTTTATTCTGTCTCTGAAAGAGAGACAGTCCCTCAGTGAAACTGCTGCAAAGCTTTTGAGAGTCTCAGGAAGGAGACAGCAGAGATTTTAAAAATAATCTTGCATGCCTTTTCCCCCTGAAGTATTATTTCTAAGTTAGTAAGAAAAACTTACATATACATCTGTCCCCATTGCACAGTCTAAATGCTTACTCCTTTTCCTTCTACCAGTAATTACCAACGTTGTATTACTGCACATATGCTTGATTTAAGGCCCTACTGGTTATGAAACAGTATAAGCTAGTACTTTCCACACAGCCTGGCTGTGTCTCTGTCTTCCTTTGAAGCCATGCTGACAGGTGGTATTTCTGCGACTCCCATGGGGTGAAGTTCTAGATCAAGTGAGATTAAAGAAGGGGTCAGAAGTTCACACTCCTCTACGAAAGCATTAAAATATCATAATGGTTTGCATGAAATTCCGAAGTCACTGAACACAACAACCCTTCTCACATGTTATTACCAGAAGATAATTCTACCCTCCTGTGGCCCTGGGGTTCAAGATAAACAAAAACAATGAACTTCTGATGTGAATTTAAAAAGTCTTGGACACTGGTGCATTGGCAGGAGTTTCTTGCATTCCTTTCCTGCAGTATTTTGGCTACCCTTCCTCATAGCAAAGCTGTTGCCATCTCTGTCAGAGCTCTACAGAAAAGCTTATATCTTTAGTTCACTCTAACACCTCTTATTAAGTCTCCACATTTCTAGTTGACTCGCTCCCAACATGCCTACTCTGCAGAGCACCACTATAGAGGTGCACAGAAGACATGGGCTTTGTATGATGTTTTGTGGCTCAGTTGGGACACAAAACTTATGTGAGCTCTAGTTCTGCCCTGAGCAGCTTTGTCAAGTGTCACTCAGATGCTAGAGATAGTGTAAAAGTATGTGCTGCAAGAAGCTGCACATTGTTTCAGACGAACAGGCTGTGCAGCAAACCCAGCAATGGAATAAGAATGCACGATTCCTGTGGTAGCATGAAGTAGAATATGACATGTTGCAATCCAGTTAAGAAAAGGGTTTGGAATACCTGGGGTGTCCTCCACTTAAGTAAGAAGGTCCCAGCCAAGATTATGTTTCCCTAAATCCTGCCAGTAGGACTCAAATGAAATCCAAAGACACCAAAAGTCTTGTGCATTCAAAAAGCAAAACAAAACAGAATTTGGAATCTGCTCCAAAAGTTTGAAGACTGCTCTGAAAACACAGATCATGAATTACTGGACAACCCTCAGTCACTGACAAAATTATTAGCTTTTGCTGATCAAAATACTTAAGAAAAGACAGGAAGGCTGTCTTGAAATCCATTCAAGTCAGTGCAAAGGCTACTAACAGGCTTCATGAAGGAGTGTAAGAACAGAGGTAGTGGGACAGAGCCAGCAGCCGCCTTTGCAGCACCTCCTCTCTAACAGCGACATCTTACAAATGCCTGATGGGACTGTGTGAGAAAAGGCTATGTCCAGGGTGATACTTCTCCCTCTATTGCCTTCCAGCTCTGGCAATCTGCAGTTTAGAAACATCCTGAGCCCAAGATTGTAGCTGCATCTTTGCATTTAAACTTTTTTTTTTTTTTGTAACTTCATATGCTACTGTTTCAAGACATTTGTAATTTTTCTATCCACAGCAACCAGAAGGAATAAGTCCCACAGCTGCACTGTACGTCACATGGAAAAGGACCTCAGTGTTCAAAGCTGTTTTCCTGTGGTGCCACTTCATCTCATTCATAACAGACAACAAATAATCACTCTATTCCACTGCCTTTAACAACCAGTTCCTAAGTCTTTCTTTCCCAAGCCAAGGAGATTGTGTCTATTTTGTCTGTCCACATATAAAGGTTTTTTCATACCTTGCAGCCCTTCTCTCCATTGTGTTTTGTTTTTTTTGTTGGTGGGGTTGGGTTTTTTGGTGGTGGGGTTGTTTTTGGTTTTGTGGGTTTTTTTGGTTTGGTTTTTATTTGTGTGGATGTGTGTTTATATATATATATATATATATATATACACTGTGTGTATATACAGTGTGTATATATATATATATACACACACTGCACCTTTCTTAAGTCAAGGACATCAGGACTAGAGGCAGGATTCAGGATGTGGTTCCAGCTGCACGTCGCCTGTCATTAGGTTGCCATTCACTCCCTAACCAGGCACGTTACAGCTGATTAAGGCCACGTGCAGGCTATGGCGCACAGCTCTGCACTGTCTCAGTTAGTAGTGATGCCTCTTATGGAAGGATATCAAATATATCCCTTTTCTCACTGCAGTTCTTGATGGACAACATACACAGGGTTAGACTCAGTGGCAACACAAGTATTGGTTTAATTTACATCTGAGCAAGCAGTGGCAGTGTAATTAGGCATTCAGGACTGGCAAGGTAGGAGTGCAGGAGAAGCTGACAGGAGAGGGTAAAAGTTATGGAATGGAGTAAGAATAAATTTGGCCAAGTGTGGAATGAGGGACAGCCCTGATTCAGCACACACCACAGCTTAACTCTCAGTGATTCCTCAGCATAATGAGGAACACCCCAGTTTACATTGATCAAGACAGACCAGTTTTATTGCTGGGCTGTTAACTCCAGTGATGCAAGTGACAGCTTCCCCTTGTCTACATTCAGGGTCACGACTGCAGAAGGTAGATAGTTCCCAAGTGCTGGGTGGGCCCTGTTCCAGGCTATATATATATATATATATATATATATATATATGTATCACTATATATCTTGATATATGTTTGCTAAAGATAACATGCCAGTGTTGAAGACAAACGAGGCTCTCCAAGGCAGCAGCAGAAGCTCTGAGTTGGCTTAGCACTGAGTTAATCTTCAAAATGAAAAAGTCAAGGCTGTTTCTTCCATGCAGACGTAGGTGTTGCCTGCTGTTATTCCTGTGCTACTGTTGCTCTGCAACTGAATAAACCAAAGGCAGCACGCCAGGCAGCTCAGGGCTCAGAGGCAGGAGTTTTATGAAAAAATGAAAGGGCCTCCCTTGAGTCCACCAGTATTACTGGAGGTATAATTGGGGGTATAACGTCACTCTTTGTTCAAAGCAGGAATTTCTTACACTTCCTCTCTGCAGCTTCTACCAGATCTACCCTCAACACTCCTGACTAGATGTTTTTCTCCTGGCTGAGGCACGTGAAGTACCACAAGAGCTCCCTCAGCAATGCTTAAAGCACAGGTATTAACCCCTTTCCGAAGCAAGATGGAACACACAGTAGTTTTGGGTACTGAAAAGAGACAAGAGGAGATGTGGGAACAAATGGATAACTTTGGTTGGAATTTTTAATAGGGCATGTGGGTTTTGATATCCAGAGGCTACTGAAATTCCGCAATTTAGGCACTGCCCTCATTGAACTAGTCTTCTAGAAATGCCATTCATAGAGAGGAAATTACTTTCCAGTAAATACTGAAGGAATCTGCGTCCAGAGATGGAGAAGTATTTCAGTGCTCAATTCACAGTGGTTTCAATGAGAGATGCTCAAGAACGGCAAAGAGAGGTTTTTTGACACTTAAGTTGTGAGTCTGCACTGGAGACTGAGAAACTCTGTTGAAGACAGCAAGGGACTGCTTGGGACTGTGCAAGAGTGGTGGTGATAAACCACAGGGCACATCCCCCAAAGTGCTGGAGCAACTGCCTGGCATATCAGGTGCCTTGACCCAGATGGAGCTTCGGAAGAAGGATGTAGCTGTCCAGGTGCAGCTGTGGGGAGTGACTGCTGCCTGTCTTTGGGGCTGGGACATTGGTGGCTCTCCAGTGGAAGTGGTACTCTGAGGCTCTGCATCTCCAGGGAAAAGAGCTTCAGGAGGAGGTGAGCAGACTGCAGACCATCAGCGTGCACAAACAGGAGACCAACAGGGTCTCCACAGAGACTCTGCCTGAGCTCTACAAAGCAAAGGATGAACAACTGAAAACTACACTTGAACAAGAGCTGAATGGAGACTTACATGATGGGGAAGGCCTGAAGTTTATGACTTCTGGCAGGAGAAGGAAGGCTCCTTCTTGGCCTGCAGATCCTCCAGGACATGTGTAGCCAGCCCCCTAGAAGAAGGTGAGGAGTTGTTTTGAAGGAGACTTCAGAGTCAGCTGAGCCTGAATCAAATTTTTGTACCAAGAGGGGAAGTTGTGTAACAATTGATAGAGATTCCCTCCTGCCAACCTGACTTGGATGTCTCAGGTTTGTTGCTTTCCAGCAGCTCAGACCCAGGATGTTGTGGAAGAACTCCCAAGGCTCAAGGCTCATCCAGCCCTCAAACTCATTATACCTTAGCAGGACCACAGATAAACCAGAATGAGCTAGTAACATTTATCACAGGGTTTGTGAATACTCAAGTAACACTCTGTGAGAAGCTCTAACAGTCATAGGAGAACAGATAAAGTACTAACACAGAAATGGAATGGTAGGGTGGTAAACAACAAGCTCTAGGGAGAAATACATCAGAATATGGAAGGAGAATACAAGGGAGTACTCCCAATGGTAATTTCCAATGAGACTTGTCCTTTGAAAACCAAAAGAAACCACATGGAATGTCAGCAGGAGCAACGGGGTGATATGGTAGCTGATGAATTTCATGATAAAACACACAGTAATGAATCCTGGGTCAAGCTTTTCATACATGTTGCTGATGTCTAAATTAACTTTCAGGAAAAATGCATGTGTAGGTCATGGAAACATCAAATCTGTGCCTAATGGTAAACAAACGGTTACAGGGCTAACTATCATATTATTCTATTAGGCTATTTTGTACTATCTTACAAATACTGAAGCATATATATTAAAGTTAGCATGGAAGTAATTTACCATTACTTCACATTAGCAGAGTACGAAGCAGCTGTTAGTAAATAATCTTGACCAAGGTACAAATGGATGCGAGATAACTGCACAGAGAATGCAATGCCATCCACACCAGTGGCATGTCAAACTCAAAGACAATTTAATGTAAAATATAAATGTCCAAGAGTAAGGCAGCAAAGGGGACTCGGGTAAGCGTGGAGGTTGGAAAGGGCAGTTGGGTGCTCCTCATTTTCACATCAGAAAAATAAAGAAGATCATAGCTCCCATCAAACACCTTCCTAGAAGCTTTTTGGAGTGTGACATGTAAGAGGGAGAAAGGGAACAATAAAGAGACTGGAAAGCCAGAGAGCAGGGTGAACCCAGTAAACAGTGAGTCCTCACAAAACCCAAGGTACCATTTGGCCAAATCTCTATGGAAACTACTCACTGAATACAGAAATTAATATCCCAGCAGTTCACTGAGGGCTCCCAGGCACCTGGCAATGCTTCCACCTAACACAGAGATTTTTCTCTTAAAAAAACCCCAAAAACCCAAACACAAAACCAATTTTTAAAAATCCGCAAGAGACAAAGCTTAAGATAAAACCATAAAGTCACCTTATACTGATTTACTGCTGCTTACTTCCTTGAGGGTAGGAAAGAGAGAGGTGCGTACAAATACTAACTAGATGTAAAGTGTTAACTACCACTAATACCTGGCAGTGGGTGTAAAAAAGCATTCACACGTTGAGCACACAGGGTCCTGCTGTAGCAGAAGTGAAATGTTGACTAAAACTAAATGCAGGTAGTGTGCCCTGGTTAACGTGAATGCTGCAGGTCAGTGCTGTCTGCCACTCCTCAGGCTGCCCTAAAAAAAAAAAAAAAAAAAAAATTGAGCTGCTATCCTTGTCTGAGAAATGATGAGTAAGGTAGTAGAAGCGAACAGAGGAATTTACTGCTGCTGTCAATTACAAAACTTGGCACACCCTGCCTGAAGTGACTTGGTTTGAAATCTGAGGGCTGAGCAAACTGAACACAAGCTGAACCAAAGACAGATCCAGCTTGCAAAATGCATGAGAAATTAATGAATATACAGTAAGCTTCTGATTCTGCAGCACCATCCACTAACATCCTACCGAAATGGACCCCATCCCACTAAACTCCCTGCAGTTCAGCATGGTGTACTTCAAATTTTTGTCTGAAAACGTTGTACATGTTTAAACAGCTACCCCATTCCACTCCCCAGAGGTGTCTGCATTTCAGTGGTGGATGAGGTGATCTCTGTTTATAGTTTATACATAAGTTTGCACAGCACACTAAAAGGCTCTCCAGCCAAAACAGCCAATAATAAATTGATTTAAATTGGTTATTTTAATGGGAAGTGCACATTACTATGGGGCAAAGAACAGATTGTCACACAACCTTAAGAAAGGATATCAATACCCTAATTACTTTTGTCCTCTTTAGCTCACAGTCCATCTGGGTAACCACTCTGTATACAGAGATTTATTTGTTGAGCTTCTTCACTATTGTTGCAGGTCAGTCACACAGCACTGAGAGCAAACGACCTTATCCCACAGCAAGCCAAGTCAAAAGTACATTTACAGTCACTTTTGGTATAGTTATGGTCACCTTAATATCAAACAGTAAAATAGCAATTGACTGTCATCTTCTCCTTGCAAAGCTAAAAGATCTGTTGGACAGATTGTGAGATGGAAAATCAGCACCTGGAGACTGTATTACCTGAAATCTAAGGATCTCTATGCACTTGCTCTTACAGATGTTAAACTGGCCTCAACTGGAAAAACCTTTGGGAGCTGCAAGAGTTTCTAGAAAATCCACTGCTGCTAAGACACAGTTGTTCGCATTTGACCACGGACAATTCGAATTTTCTGAATTGCAAAATAAGTAAAAATCGCGCCTTTGGAAAACATGCACACATCCCTAAATTTTAACATTAGTAGATAGTTCTGACAACCTTCAGTTTCACATTCTGAGGCCCGTGCACAGAGGAGAACTGCTTGCATTGGAACTAGTAGCATTTTGCTTACCGTTGTGAAATGAACTACACAATAGATTCCAATGATGACAAGGCCAATGATAATTGATGCCACAGCAACCCAGAGTGCATTGCGACCCAGTCTTTTTGACCCTTCTATATCTCCTTGATTATAACTGTTTAAAGCCTGTAGAAGAAAAAAGAGAGTTTGTGATTTTTTTTTTTTTTTAAACAGAAAAGCGACACAAACCAACGCGGCTGCTTTGAACTACTTTCTGTGCACATTGGTACTGTAGAAAGGACTACAGAAAATGGTGATTTACTTTGTAAAAATCAACTGCCAACAGTCCAAGGTAATCAGGGAGTCTAGTTTCCTGTTCCACTCATTTTCAGTACAGCTCTTTTATTTTCAGTGATGAAATATATTCATACGATGAGTTTTCTTGTACACACCAGCATAAAAGCTGTCAAATCAAATCAACTCTAATCCACCCACATAAATCAGTGGCTTTTATCTCCGGAAACATTTTTATAGTATATGTGAACTGTTAGTTGGCCACTTCACTAGCAGTGAAATAAATTCTTATGCTTTATAGAACTATAAACATGAAAAGGAGCATAAATAGGTTGGGGTATTTTTTTTACTGAAAGCCTCAGGAAAACTTCTTAGAAAAAGCTTACTAATTTCTTATTTTTCCAGTGTTTTACTTTTCAAAACAAAATTTGAAGAATTAATATTAGGTAGTTTCCTGATGGTAGAAAACAAAAATAAAACAAAGAAACACAGATCATCTGAACAAAACATCTGAGTGCCATCTTCAGAGGCTGGAAATTCTGCCCCCTTGCATTTTTTGAATACACTGATAATTATTATCATCTTATATATCAGACATACAGATATTAGCTCAACAGACTTGAGTTTATTTCTATCCACCCATGATTTGGCAGATGCTTTATAATTACTACATATAGAGATTGCAAGGTGTAATAGGACCGCTCTGATCTTCTAGACTTTTGTGAGACAGACTGTAGGATTTCCTGATTTAATTTCGGTTTTAACCAGACCATATTTTTAAAAGAAAAGATTCAGTGAAGGACACTGAAGTATTCCAGTACATGAGTGTAACAGTTTGTATTAACTTTTTCCCAAGAATAAGATGCTATCAAAGAATTTTTTTAAAAGGTATTATTACTAAGAATTATTTTGTAAGATTAGGAGAGTTTGAGTTCATAAACCATGACAGTGAGTCCAGATTTCTTTATCAGATTGCATTATTAAACTATCTCAGCATACTTCCTCAGGGAATCAGGTTAGTCATAACCTGTTCTTCCCTAACTCTTAAGTATTCCAGGAAGTATCCCAGAAATGGGAAGTGTAGGAGAAGAAATATGGGGACCTGATCAAATGAACTGTTCTGCGGACTAAATAATTCAGGTTGTCTTTAGAAATTAAGAAATTTAGAAATTTAGAAAATGACTGCATGAAGTACCACCAAGTGCTATTAGGAAAGTGCTTTAGTTATGAATTACTTCTCGTAGTAAAGACAGAACAACAGTTATTCAACAGAATGAAGATCTGAGGCTGTGGAGAGCAGGAAAGGAATGAACTTCAGAGGATACCAAGCATTGTTGTACAAACTTTTTTCCCCAAGCAGAGAAATAATGAGGGACATTATCTCTGTGTTGCGTTGATTAGTGAGCACACAGAAGTTAATGGGCTAGACGCATCCTTGGTGTTAGCACTGCAGTAAGATCACTCGTGCCAAGACAGTCCCAAAGCAATGAAGTCTACATTCCTAGAATTGCATCTCAAGGATAAGTGCAGGTACTTATTCTCTGGTGTCTAAGAAAGACTGAGCTGCTGATGCACTCTTGCTCTTAAAAGAGACTGATACATTTCTTCCCTTCCTGGAAGCCTACGTGCCTATACATTCCTCTATTTTATTTCCCTAAAGAATATCACTAATACTTCTGCTCTGCTGTCAAATTTCATTGAGGTTGGCTAGTGGACTTAAAGGATACAGTGGGGAAAGAGGGAAGGGATGGAAACGAGAGGCGGACACAAACACACAGTCCAGTAGGATGATGTCACCTCTGATCCTCCACCAGTGCAGTCTCCTGTTAAAGGGTGGCTGGCACAGTTCCTCCCATCTAAGTTACTCCACTGCTTTCAGAAGTCCTGTGTACAGAAGAGCTTTCTTAGGTTTTCTCAAAATACATTCAGGAAGGTCAGTAAAAGGACTATCAGGAGAAACTGGCTTGGCTTGGTCTCGAGCAGGCTGACTTCTCCTTCTGCCTCTGTCAGCAGTTATGAATGTGACTGTAGCTACAGGGAGAAACATGGAGAAACATCACTGATACCCCAGTCCTATACTTTGTTCCCCCCCTCCCCATCAAAGAACACGCTTTGCATGACATCTAGAGGGGTCCTGTAAACACTCTAAACTCGGTTCCCCTACATGTGGTCTCAAGACTGAGACAGAGTTGTATGTGAGACATGACAGCACCAGCTCGCAGTTCTGTGCAATTTTACTAACGTATTTAGGAAGTCTGGAGAATGTCCCTGTGATTTCTGCAGGTGCTGCATGAATAATTCAGCCTGTGCGCTTTAATAAATAATGTCATTTTAATATAAATCCATGATGAAGAGGAGGAAAACAGCATTAAGGATAAAGAAGAGGATTTGGGAGAGACAGGAAGGAGACAAAAGTTTCTTTATTAAGAGGTTTAAATTAAATGGCATAACTTGGCATTCAAGAAAAAAATAAGAGGTTTGGGGGAGTGGTTAGGGTCTGATGCAAAGCTCTGAAGTTCATTTACTTCCATCTGCTTCAAAAGGCCCTTGGATCAAGCTTTCAGTTTTCAACATTCGACACAGACAACATTAACTGTTAAAGCCTTAAATGTTACACCCGTTTATCTCCAAGGGCTAGGCAATATCTACAGAATACAGCATCTGTGTGTGACATCTGGTCTGTCCAACTTTTAGAACAAATTTCAGCCATTTTCTATCTAATACCATATGATTTCTCAGGTTTCTGCTATCTCCCTCACTATGAAGTCATAAACTAAATTAAAGCCACAGTTCCACAGCTGCTTATTTACTTGAGCGATCTCAGTGACTTCACCAGGTTCACACACATCTATTTATAAAATATATTCTCAGTTCAACAATGAAGCAACTTAACCTCATATGAACAAATTTCCTGAATTAGCTACAAACTATTAATCCCTTTTAACATGCATTTTCTGTTCCACATTCCCAAAGCACCGTTTACGGCAAAAGCAGAAATACTACTGAATTACTTCAGAAATCCTCCTCTACACCTCTTACAAATCTGGCAGACCAGACTGTGGTTCTCTGATCAACATTTTCTAGGCTTTCCATAAGCCAGGCTGTAACAAACCTTATTTGGCTGTGCCTGGAAATGAGACTCTCTATGTCAAACCAAAGGAAGAGTGAGACATGCTGGCTCAGTATGACTCCTCACTGTGAAAACAACTTATAGTGAAAGAGGAAGAAGAGGGGGGACACAAGGAGCAATTCAGAACCAGGCTTGATTTCTGCTTCTTGGCAAATGAAATGGGCAGGTGATGAGCAGGACACGATGAAAGGGGCCGTATAGCAGCGCATAAACAACGGCTGGACTTCTGTGTCTCTGGGGACAGGCTGAAAGTGGCGTTGCAGAGGAAAAGCTTACCAATTTGCAGAGATAAGGGCCATGCAAAAATGTTTTTAAGAATAGCTGCTGAGCCTTGTTGTTTAATACTCCTGAAATAGGTACAGGCTGTCCCACAGGGTGTTAGATGCCCAGGTACCGACAAACTACTTACAAAAAGCTGTATGAATAATAAACTTTCCAAATAAACTCTCTAACTAAAGAGAAGTACAGCTGTACAGGAACAGTGGTTTCTATGCTAGTCACTGACCTGACCAAAGCCAACACACTTGTTAGGAACCCAATCAGAAGAGTGGGATCCCCTCAGGAGGCAAGTTTCATCCTTTGCTGTCCCATGATTTCCACCACCCTCTTACTCATTCTCATAAGTCTCTGCTTAGGGAAACTAAACTCAGACAAGGCATCTGAATCCAAGCGTAACAAGTGCAGTCAAAGAACTTGTTGCTGTCGGAAGCAGATGAGCCAAAATGGTCACAACTTGACCACATACATTGTTTGAAACATGCAAATGATTAAAGAAAAATGTGTCTACATAAAGAGGGAGTTAGGAGCAAACAATGAGGGAGAAACAGCTTTTGAGAGACTGTTTTGAAGTTGTTACAAATCTAAGGCTATGGAATTAAATGACTAATTCAACATACAGTTCTCTGAAATAAAGACAACCAAAAGTGTTGAGAAAGGCCAAAGATCATTCAACTATCAGAGCTCGGTGCTGGTATTAGAAATATCCAATTCATTTCTCGGAGTTGTCCCACGGCCTCCCTCTAGCTCTGATTCCATGAGTCAGGTACAGCCAGTCCACTTGAGCCAGGTCTCAGCTACAAGGGCAGTTCCCTGCCAGTTAGGTGCTCTTTGGGTTCACAACAGGGGGAACAGACACCACTGCAGACAAGGAGCCGAAGAGCTCAGTGACACAATGCCTAGCGGCAGCCTCGCACCAGAGAAGTCTCTTCTGTCACATGAGCCTCCTGACTTGGTACCTGCCCCCCACACTCCTGCCCCTGATGCCTGTGGTCTCACCTACGTGAGGAAGAATAGGACAAGTCTGAGCGAGGCACCTCTGGGGTTGTGTGAGCCAACTAATTGTACAGCAACACGATACAGCTGCTAGAAGCAACAGGAAGCAGGAGAACTGATGGCATCTGGCTGGAACTCCAGAGGAGCACTGAGAACAGTAATCCTACAGCCAGCAGTCCTGGCTGGGACCCTGGGGAAAACAGATCTCCATTTGCTATAAATGCCAAACAATCCTCACATCTGCCAGTGACCAGCAACTAGTCTGAGGGGGCTGCTCTTGTGATGCCAATATATCAACGGACACTGATGCCATTAAGTGTCCATTCTACTAGCTTACCCCTGTCATGAGAAATAGATTTCTTTCACAAAGGAAGTAAGGAACAAGAAAAGGTTATTATCACAATAGGGGGAACTTGGGAGAGGTGGATTCTAAAAATACAGTCAAGGAGGTAAAATCTGAAATGGTAAGGTTTGTGCCCCCAAAGGTGAGAACAAAGTGATGAAACCAGTGCTGGAGTTGTAAATGGGGCAGCAGAAGAGACTGAAGACAAATCTGTCATTTAATTCAGGGGTGTGTTAGAGCCCAGACTCTACTTTTAGAGTGAAAACACTGCCTGAATTCAGAGCACTGAAGGAGGACATGACCTAGGCAAACAGGGTGGTGAACCATGCCCCTCTAGAAGCCAACAGGACTTTTCTTTCCAGACCCATTCTAAGTGGAAATTTATAGAGAACTCCACTTTTATGGGTCTTTATCTCTTCTGACACAAGATCTCAGACAAACTCTGCAGACTATAAAGGTATCTTCTTGACGGAAAAGAAAATAATCCACTCTTGCATCTCAGTGTTAACCTTCAGCAACTCTAGGAAACAAGCCGAGAAAGACACAGAGGATGTAGATCCCAGCAGAAGTGGAAATAAAACCAACATTGGTCACAATGCAGAACCTGGAGTTGACATTAATGGAGCAGTTACAGGTTGCAGCTCCAAAAGGCAGGGGAATCAGGCTGTGGAAAAGAAGTTGGACATGTTACTTTCACAGAAAAGGAGAGGCTTTAGGTAAGAATGCTGTTGAAATAGAAGGCATTCACATACAGTGGAGATTACTGGTTTGGGTTTTGTCTCCCCCCTTTAAGGGAGTGGGCAGCTGAGACCTGTACAGACTGTTTAGCATTCAGGAAGTGCTCTTCCCACCCTGGTTTCCACATATCCCCCTGGTGACAGTTACTTACACCTGACTCCAAACGCCTGCATGAACCAACTAGGGCGTGGGTGCAGATTTTTCCATATGGGGTGCAAAAATCTTTAGAGGCCAAATTCTGTCCTTGACAGTTAACTTCTGTGCAGCCCTAGTGCTTTGGTGAAAGTACTGTCACAGTGAACAGATGCTCGCAGCCCCAGATCACCAGCTCTCATTACTTTATATAGCACCCTAAGTGTCCACAGACAAAAAGAATGCTGGGTACCAGCAGAACCAAATCTTCTCAAAGCAAGGAAAAGTGCATGTTGTATAGTTAAGTTAACAACAAAGAAAATAAACACATAGAAGAAAAATTAAAATGACATCTAATACTTATCCAGGCAAAAAGGGTTGTGAAGATGGCTTTGGAATAGCTTCTTCAAGGAATTTGCAAGCTTAAGGCACGTATCCCAATATTTAGGTGTGATTTCTGATCAATCTTACTGGTTTTAAAAGAGTGTGCTTTAGTGTATATTAGATATAATCAATCTCACACTTAATTGCAAAAAGAAACAACTATATTTTTTACTTACCTTTTCAGCCTGGCTGTCAGAGAAAAGGATGAAAATACACAACATGTTTTAAACCCTTTTCAGCTCCTAAACAACAGAAATACATTGCAGTATTACTGATTACACTGACCACGTATCCTATTAGAAAAGTCTGGATCTGACTCTGCAACTTTTAACTCAAAGAAGATTCTGTTCTAGCAATCCTTGTGAAGTTAACGGGACTGGCGGATTAGTACGGATTATGCAAATCCCTTATGGTTTGTACGAGTAAGGCTGTTCTCTCGGTGTACTTGATACTCAATTTTATAAGGGGTTTTGCCAGCAACCTACTATCGTTATCGTTGTGTGCATTATTCTAGCAGACAGTATCATGCTAAAGAACTTGTTATCTGGAAAAAAAGGCACTTCTGTGTGATTAGCTGAAGTAGAAACCACACCTGTTCCTCTGCAAATCTAATTTCTGCTCCCCAACTGCCACTTTCACGCACAGATACTATGCCCAATTCAGTGTGCAAGTTAGCTGATGTAACAAATCTCACCAATTGGGGTAAACCTCCCTCTGCTATCTAGTCCGATGCTGAAAACTGGATTTGAGCTGCCTTTCACTCCCCGTTTCCTATCTGCTGCTGGGGTAGCTAATGCTGATGCTCTCCGGCTCGCTGCCTCACCTAACTCTGTCCACACAGGCCAGGGACAAGCGGTTCAAAGGCGGCGGGATGCCCGGTAGCCTGGCGGCTCCCCCCGCCCCGCT
>NW_020799121.1:3802505-3814081 GCF_003259725.1 Athene cunicularia | reverse complement strand
AGCCCGCCCGAGGCCTCGGGCTGTCCCGGGCTCTCCCACAGTTTCTGCTTTCAGTTAAAGGATTTCAGCTGGGTTCGCATCACCCCCGGGGAGCACTGCGCTGTGCTGGCAGACTCTCACCTCCCGAGCCGCGGAGCTCCCGCAGCAAGTGGCGTCGGGCCTGCAAGGGCATTTCCTCTGATCTGGGCTCGATTTGTCATCTCCTCACCCCCGTGACTTGCGAAATTTAGCAAAACCATGAAAGATGGCCAGAAAATAACCAACTTCAAGCATTTTGGTGGCTCAGGCCCAGCGTAATTTGGCCAGTTTTTAGCAAGTGATTCAGTCCTTGCTGAACAGAACGTCTGTCAGGTGAAATTCACTTTGGGGGATACAGGAAGGGCAGCAAGGCAAGGAATCTTCATTTATGGTTAAGGTTATGGAAAAAAACCCTAAACAAACCACAAAACAAGTAAATAAAGATCTGATTCCATCGTAGGTTTGAGGTTGGTGAGGAAAAGTATGACAGCCTGCACCCAGAAAGGAACAGGCTCCATTTCTGCCATGTGATATAAGAAAAAAAAACTTTATACCTGCATGGACCTTCAGCAAAATGAAGAGATTTCTGAACAGATGGACGGTGGAGTTGAGATTTTCTTCTGTCTGGCTCCCCCTGTGTGCATTTCATTAACTGAAGTTACAGAAAACTGTAAGTTGTGTTTAGAGCTTTATGAATGAGCTACTTTTGTCACTGGAGGTTTTACAATTGACTTGAATAGAGCCACAGTTTCCCGTTTCTGGATGTCACCCTACAAGATAAAATGCAGTCACCACAGTAAAGACATAAGAAATATATGTGCAGTCTTTTTACTTTCATAGACATTAATCATCTCTCATCTGCATGCCTGGAATATAATGTAGAATGAGAATCTGCTGATCTATCAGAATGTCAAAAGAAAAGATTCTACATCTTTAGGAAAGAGTAAAAAATGCTGAAGTTACACACGCTTGCCAATGTACCCATTAGTGTTCAGGCACAAGCTCTCTGTAGCTGTAAGATCTCTGATATGTTTGTTCTCAGGGGCCTTTAAACACCAGACAAGCTCCGGAAACACAGTTCGCATCACACCACACAATTACTTTTAGAGTTAAGTTCAGTAGGGATGGAGGCCATGGACTTACCCTCTGCAAGGGGTCAGCATCTTCTGGAGCCACTCAAGCCTTTAATCCATGAGAACACTTTCAACAAAACCCTGTAATGGCTTAATGAGTTTGAGTTCGTCTGCTTGTAGTTGAAACACAGGTAAATGAGATCTTATTATCAGGGATGTGAATGAGAACACCGAGCTCACTTGCGGCAGTTTGAGCCGTTAATGTTGAACATAAACAAGCACAACAAAAGGCTGCCAGCAGGTCAGCTCTGGAGAGAAGGCAAAGTTGTGTGCAGAGGTTAGCCAGGGAGACTTGAAACTGGGCTGTGAGGAAAGGATGTAGATTCTTCCTGTCTAACATCAGACATTTAGTTTAAGGACCTTTGTGGAGGACCTCCAAGAGGGTTATTCAGAGACTAGTGAAGTTATCAGTCACATCAGGCCAACAATCTGCACAAAATCTTCTTCTGAGGATCATGAGCTGTAGGATGTGTCTGAGCTCTGTTAAGTTGGACCATGTGAATCCCTTCCCAGGGCTCCCAAAGACACAGACCTAATAGTAGAACCTGGGGTTCCTTGTGCATTTCTAGAAACAGTAAAATTTAATTGTTCAAATGAGGCTGCTAAGGGATGCTAATGGATTGTAAAGAAAGCAGGAGACAGGAAGCGGTGAGATGTGTGGAGCTACAGAAGATATTATAGATATTCAGGGGCAATTTGTGATAACAAGAGCTCATTAAGAGGTTCTTCAGACAAAGGTTCTGTCATGAGGCAGTTATTGTAGCTGAATTTAGTGGTTTGTTTTATGTAGAAGATGGGTTAAAATCCAAGAAGTATATCCTGTTAGGACAAGATTGATTAAATTTTAAATGGCACTGACTTGTAGCCACTTACTGAGGTAAAGAAAAAGAAGGAGGTATTCAGCCAATAGCTTGGTTTCACAGGCTGCAGTGATGGAGGGTAGTTATATTCCCCATAACCCGGGGAAGGCTCTTACCTCAGAGGAAAGAACCACTGTGCTGAGATCGCTCAGCAAAAAGCTGTGAAAATTATTTAAGGACATTAACTGAGAGTTTTAAGAAGTAGTTCCACGGAGGACAATCATAAAAATATCCCTCCAAGAGAATGAGTCAGAGTAGCCAGCATTCTTGCTTACAGCCTTACGGTGCAAGCTGAGTCTTGAAAAAGAAACTGATCACTCTGTGCAGAGCAGAGATTTTCCCAGTGATGTGAGTAAGGCAAGATGCTGGATAAATTGCTTACCATGATGGGCAAAACAGATGGGCTAGAGACATGACAGGTTTCAAGATTATTTTTTCTAAAGGTCTTCTTCCCCTGAGAGTGCTATAGCTCAACAGCAGGATTTGTTGTAAGGCAGAATATGGTCTCTCCACCACACTTTGCTGTGTTGCTGGCTGGTAGGACTCTCCTCAAAGGTGTGTCCATGGCTTGTAGTGGTTCTGGAAAGAAGTTCCAGTGTCTGCTCACACAAGTCCACATAAAGATCGAAAATGGTAGTTTCACGCTCAGAGGTTGTTTGGGACTAACATGTATGTCCAGACAACATGATACAAGGAGCTTCCTCACTGGTTCTTCACGGCACTGAGAGAGCTGAGTCTGCAAATCCTGAGTGCTAAGAACTCTTCTCAAGTGTAGAGTCACACCAGAAGGAGCTGGTGGGACCTTGTAATGGCCTGAGAGACTGGTCAGATAGGCTGGGCTTCCCTAGCTTGGTGTAAGGCGAGGGAGGCATTTCTAGATCACAGTTCTTGCTGGAACAACGTGGCAATGCCAAACTGGCCCTACATGGGGCTGTGTTTGATCAGCACAGTCAGTCCCTATGCAGCAGACCTGGTGACGTTCACAAACCTAATCTCAGATCACGCTCTCCTGTGACAAAAATGAGCACATTGCTGTTTCCCAACTACTCTTAGAAAAAAAGAAATTAACTGAAATTTTTTAAGAGTGTGCAGTGTGCCCAATGGAGTAACCTGACATAATGCAAACGGTGTCTTCCTAAAACAAACTGTTCTTTCTCAGTATGGTCACACAGCTGCCTACCATTGCCCCTGCTTCCAACCCTTCTGGGTTATTAAGCAGAAAAAAAGGACCATAGAAATAATAAAGGAGACCTGTGAGAGACACCTTTATAATTTTCCAAAGAACTGTTGTTCTCTGGCTAGAGCATGTACTCAGGCTGTTCCAAATACAGCAGACAAGATGCTTGCAGGAACCTTTCTCCACCCAGACTTAAAAACCACTTTCAAGGAAGGAAGTCACATTAACAGGCAATGGCCATGTAAGGCTCCAACCTGAGCTCTGCTTATCTGTAGAAAAAAATCCTGTCAAGCATCTTCCAACGTTTATCCTTCCTAAGACAACAGTGAACCTGGCTACTATATAATCCCAAGGGAAAAGCATAAACTGGAAATGAAGTAATTCGATATCTAAAATTCTCATACTTTATCCATTGCACAGTAATTTAAAATTCTTCATATACTTCATCACAATATCTCATGATAGTAAAAACCATCCCTGTTCTACAAAGGGAAGAAGCCAGCCCCCGGGGATGGAGGCTATGCATACCCCGCAGGGCTGGCGCTTCTGCCATGTGGCTCAAAGCTCTGACTCTCCCCCTCCCCCAAAAGCTGGAGATGAGACATGGGGCTGGATGGAGGACTCCTGTACTCTGAAAAGGAGCATTTCAGCTTGGTTTAATAACTGCTTGTACACAAGTATTCTTCTATGGGGAAGCAGGGGAAAACTAATGTACCCTTTTATTTTTAAAGACGATTCTGTATCTGGTCATCCCGTTCTTGACAAGTAAGTGGGAACATCCCTCCCCTGCCTGCTGTTCATTCTCATGATTGCCAGGCCATTTAGCACCACTTCACAAACTCAGGGACTGTGGCTACAAAGGAACACAGAACTGCCTTATTGGTTCTTGCTGCTAGTAAGTTATAAAGTAAGTTATCTGTGTCACCCAAGCAGCTATTGGAGGGAAATGACTCCCTGTCTGTTCCCAGTCAGCAACGCCAAATGAACCAGTGGCTCCAGGGTCTTCAGCTTTTTGTCTTTGCAAGCTTACTGCTAAATCCATCCTTTCTTCTGTATGTTCTGTACATTTCAGTGTCCAAATCTGCTTTGCACTGATAGGTCTTTGCTTAGAAGCCTCGATTTATAGTGAATAGAGGTGAATAGTCTTTTTCACTTCTGCCTGGACTTCAGCTGTTGAAAAAAAAAAAAATTTTTTTTGAGGCCTTAAACCCAAATACCTCCACAGTTTGGGGTTTTCAGGATTTGGACCAGAACTCTGTGTCTGGTGCTTATTGTTAAGAGAGAGGCCGTATTTCTGATTCTATATTGCAGTTAGTGTTGAACAGAAGTTACAGAGAATCCTGAGTGAGGGTGAGATATAAGAGAATAGCTGCCCTGGTTGTTACTGATCTTCAGATAATCCTTTCGAATCTTATTTGGTTGGCTCCTAGGACGCTTCTTATTACAAATACAGAATGTTTATGCAGGTGTGACATTTTGTCCTGGATTCAGAACAAGGAATGAAAGTAACTCAAAATAAGGAATAAAGAAGTAGCCTCAGTGTGATGGCAGTGAATATACTACTATTAACCAACAGAATGCTTGGATAAAAATGAAGATTATGACTCAAACAGTACAGCAGATGACTAAGCAGTACTAAGGAATGCAGGACTATGACAGTTTGAAGTTAAAAAGGAAAGAAATTTATTGTAATTCATTGTGTTGACCCCAACACAGCTGTGCTGTGAAGGTTTGCTCGCAGGCTTTGTGAAGTAGCCATTATGCTTTTGGTTTTAGATGTTCTGGTATCTCCTAGCTGCTGTTCGGGAGATTATGCTGTTTGTATAGTGGAGCTTGTAGACAGAAGCAATTTGTACAGGCATGCTGAAACCACTAAACTTTCTTAAGCATTAAAAGAAATGAGAGAGGAGAGATTGGGGAGGCTGCTTAAGGCTGCTTACTGCTACCTATCATTTAGTGATTCAAAATGAGTATTTGGATCAAATTCTTTATCAACATCAGGTAAAGGAAATTGTTATAATAAGCTATCATAGAGACAGTTGTTCCTAGCTCTGAAGTAACATTTTGTGACACTGTCAATAGAGAAACTTCTTAAGTTCCTTTCAGGCAGTGCTGGGTAACGACAAACTAGAATTCCTTTGTCCAGGAGGGAGAAACTAAACCTACTTGAGGGCCCTTAAATTCCAGCTGATTCAGTGAGAGCCTAGGAAAGGTGTTGTCAGTTTATGAGGTTGAATCAAATCGGTAAAGTTTAGTGGTTTTCATACATATTACATATTCACAGTTACACTTTCCCTAAGACAGGGAGCTGCTCTATTATTTAACTGAATACCATAGCCAGGGAGTTACAAGAATAATTTTGACGGTGATTTCACATGGAAAGCACAGTAGTGAGTGGACTTATGAAGACAGAGACAACTTGTCTGAAAATTATTTCTTTTCCATGAGAAACAGGTAAGAGTCAATATCAGTGCATGGCACAAATCAGGAGGTATATTTGCCCTTTATTAATGCCATAAATAAATGAGAACACTCAGGAATCAAAAGCTAAATTCCCATTGGCTCTCTTTTTTTTTTTTTTTTTCCAACTTGCATATATTTGCATTACATTGCACTTCAAGAATTAATTTAGACCTTTCCCTAAGTCTGTTCATGTCACTGTCATTGTTTCCTGTAGTGTATAACCAGTTAAGGCACAACAGGGGCATGTCTCATTTTTCCTGCTTTTGAAGTGGACAGAGTTTAATACGCAGCATGTTAAGTAATAGAAAGTGTAATGGCTGGAAGGATGCATGATGCCTTCCTTAAAAATGGTGGCTCAGGATGCTTTTTACTATTATATTTCTGTGCGTATTACTGGGTCCGTGGGGCTGATGCATTATTCTACCACTGGGATTTGTGTATGCTGATGCTGTAATAGGTATTGTGAGAGAAATGCTTTTCTTAGTTTAAACATAACTTTGCTATTTTACCCTTGCAGCTGTATACTCTTTATCTTTTGTTGTGGACTATAACTGCGGGCTGTGGCTTTGCAAACAGAGGTCTATGATCAGCTGTTAACTTTGGTAAATTATTCATGATAAATAAATATGTGAGCAGGGAAATGTTCAGATAAAAATGAAAGCTTCTTTCACAGTCTGAGATTGTTTTTTCATTCACTGATAACGTTCTGAAGTACTATCATAATTTGAAGCCAATAAATAAGTTGACTGTGCACTTAAAACACATGTGAAGATGTCTTTTTATGTTTTTCATGCTCTGTCCTTTTCCATTCTACCTCCTGGCTTCTGACCTATCTGATTTAGTCCCTTATCAACGTTAAAGGATCTGTTATGCCAGCTCAGACAGCAATGGACATCTGCTCAGCGTGGGTCACCTGTGCTGTGAGGAGCCCTTGTTTTATCTCAGTGTTCCATTTCCCTGCAAATGAGTTCATGTTCTTGGAAATTTTTCTCCTCGTGACTGACAAGACAGTCTGTTGTAGCAGTCCCTTTGTAGCACTAAAATGGCAGGATTTCTCTTACTTCACTTTAACCATCTGAAAACAGAGCATCACAGCTCAGCTAAGTCAAATTTCCTTCAGAATCCACGTGGAGAAGAATGAAGCTGAAGTGAGATTGCATGCCATAGGATTAAAAGTTAAGGAAGATGAATCCCTGGCAGAAATTTTGCTTATGTCACTTCCAAAGCACGTTTTGAGTCCATTACTGTGCTAAGAAGTGTTCTCAGCAGCTGCCTTCTGTAGCATGCCTGAAAAACTAGAAAATTTAGCTGTGCTGAAGAGAAGCAGTTGCAGAGGCTAAGAGCCCTTGCAAAAAGAATATTCAAAGCCTCTCCTCTAACAAAGGAGTCTAGCATACGTGTCCTTCGTGTCCTCACTACCTTTCTTCTTGGGCCAGGGGGGCTGGTCCCTGGTTGCTGTGGGCCTGTCTGGGATCCGGGGTGACTGGGTGCAGCCTCATGTGTCAGCTGACACCGGCTCCGACAGGCAGGCGCAGAACAAGAAGTGTTACCGTACCGTTCAGTTTGACTGATGAGGGACTCACATGTGCTTTTTGCCAATAGCCAGGGATGTACCCAGTGGTGCACACACTCTGCTGGCATTAATTGCTGCTGTTAATTGCTTTGACTCTGGCTGTCACCCTGCCCTCTTCCTTACACATTGGCAGCAGTGAGACTTTTTTTCTGCTGAAGTCCCACGGACCTTAGTGTGTACTTATTGCCTGACTGAACTCATGTTTGGATTTGCTGCTCAGAGTTAGCAGTTATTAAAACTCTTAGATAGACTTACATAAGTTTGATTGTGCTCTGCTCAGGTTCTGCAAGTGTCTGAAATATTAGTCGTTTAGTTGAATGTATTTGGAATATGTTAAAATAGACTGATTATGTTTTGAAACTTTTCTACATCTGAGTGAAGTGTTTTTCAAATTCAGACCTTCATCTGCTAAGACTGTTATCACACACTGACGTTCCAGTGCTAGTTTCTCATGGACAGTATCATTTATATAACCTAATTAAAACCAATGTTAATAGCATTTATTTAAAATACATCATTAAGAAGACATATTTATTTCTCTGTCACTCTATGTGGACAGCCTATACTAGATTAAATCTGATTTCACCTGTTTTCTTCTACGAATAGTTACTACCAGGGGGTTTAATAGCAGACACCACCTCAATTATATCTTACTTTCTTTTAAACTGGGCACCTGTTTTTTTTAATTTCTTGTTATGAGAATTCATTTCAGACATGGCTGTGCAATGCAGTGCTGTAAATTCAGCCTTTTTGAAATATTAATGAACATTTATTTTCTAGGAGTTCCTGAAAACATTTATAACAGGCCTATTAGTTTAAGAATTTGAACAATTTTGCCAGCTTGAATGATATCTGTATTATCAAAGAAATTGCAAACTACGTTGTACTAGCAAATAACAGAAAATTGTTGTTTTGAATAATTTTAATAAATTCAAGTGTTTCAGGATTATTTAATATTATTTCATATTCTATTGAGGCATTTGATAAAGACAATTTAATTAGTTCTCACTCACCCCACAGTCAGTCTGGAATCTCTTCTCTGGATCAGCTCCAGCTTCACACAATAAAAAAAAGAACAAAACACAGGCATGGCTCCGTGTATTGCTCTGTGGCTGGACTAGGTCACTTCTGTTAGAGTAGAGTAGGGCTTGAACCAAAAGGCTAAATGCACCCATTAGGGAAAGTCTGGATCTGGGCTCAGATCTGAACTTATGGGATAAGCTGAACACTAATTGTTCTATAAATAATTAATAGACTTAGCACTTTCCCACGGTGTAGCACCCCATAGGAACCATCTGTTCTTCTCTCACACATATATACATGTACTCTTCTTTCATTAAGGATTCCCAAATACAGTAATTAGAACAGTCATCAAATTTAGATCTGACTGATCAATGCCACTCCAGCTTTGTTTCCGTGTAATTGCAGTAGCCTAGAGCACACTGGTGAACATGGCCCAGAACTCATTTGACTATTACATGAGGAGAACACTGCATGGGAAAAAGGCAACTGAGACACCTTTTCTGGGACACAAAACCCACCAGAAATACCCTGATGTAGACATGATTATTTTTCTTAATTTATACATTACATTTATCACAATTGCAACACCCCCCCCGTTTGAATGTATAAACTCAGTGTTCACTTTTGTCCTGTGATGCCAAGTCAAGTTGCAGTACAGATAAAGCTACTGACCAGGTAGACACCCGCACATCAGACTGATAAATACGTAAATATTCTGTTCTGGGACAGAACTGCCATGATATGGTCCATGACTGTCAAAAATCCAGATGCAATACCATCACAGAAAATATGCTCCTTGGAGGGCTACTCAGCAAACTAAGCTTTAGCCACATGCCTCTAGCCAGGTGACTTCTCTTAGCCCGCTCTATAGCTAACAGTGAGAGAACTGCTGCTCCAGAAATGGTCAGAATCCAGAGTACCTGCCCTAACTTGTGTGGGGGTAGGTACTTTCTGGACTCTGGATGTCTGTGTGGGTTAAGGGCTTCTCATCCCTTTAGCTATAGAGGGGGTTGTAATTGTAGAGGAAGACTGGCTACCTGATGCTCCTTGCCTGTGACTGAGGAGTCTGATTGCCCACTGCTCATCCCCACACAGTTTCCATGCTAAATGATTATTTTGTTTAATAATTCCAGTATTTTCTTTTTACACTTCATGCATGAGAAAATCTGGTCATTCTCTTGCAGATTTTGGAGAGGGCTTTTAATAATATTCAGTCATTACTCATGTCTTGGATTCTTTTTACAAGCTTGCAGTAATCAAGTCTATTTTTTTCAAAAGAAAAGCTTGCTTTTTTGTCACTTTTATCTCAGCCACTTAGATTATATGTGTCACAGTTCTTCCCTTTTTCCTACAACAAATAGGACCGGCTGGACATTGCAATCTTCCCTCCACACATTCTGTGTGAAATTCTCATTACAGACCATACGTATTTCCCTTACCTGCCCTACTTTGTAAACATGGTTTGTAGACCCATAGGCAGGAAACAGCCTCTTAAGGGCAAGTATTTGTTATAGAATATTCTGAGAAATATCCTGATAAACTATCTGTGCAAGACAATGTTTTGATGACTGTTACAGTAATCTGGCACTAGAAATAAATCAGATGCCCCAGCTGTCAACCATGATGGGTTCTTTTAAAAATCGACTACAATTTATAGCATAAATCTATCATATATAGCTGGGTGTAATTTATAGTGTAATGTATTAAGATATAGCCACCCTAATAAAAAGCTATATATCAGACAGAAGAGAAACTACCATTTGCCAGGGGAAAAAAAAAAAAAAAAGGAAAGAGATGTCAACAAAGAGAAAAGGCTTTCTTTTTCAGCCTGTCCCTACTTTAGGGTCTAATCCTGCCTCTGTGAAGTGCACTGTAAAAGTCTAGTTCAACAATGCAAAAATCATAATCTTGAAAACTGGCATTGTTAATCAGGACTGACACCACTGAAAATAATGTGGGGAGTGATGCAGTAATCAGTCCAAAGCCTGCAGGTTTGTGTAGCTCCAGCGTGCAACTCTGAGGTTGCTCTACTTTGTGCAAGAGCACACTGTTTCCCTTCCAGTGGAATATGTCCTTTATTTCCCTTCTCAGCTGCAGAATAATCTAGGATCTACCTTTTATTCCTTAAGACCACACAAGGATGGAAATGGCCACCTACTGCAAAGAGGGAAAGAGTCAGAGTCAGCTGTGGCAGCATCCTCAAAACATGGAACGCACTGGCTGGTCCAAACGGATGCATGCTGCTCTTTCCCTGCCCTTCTGGCACAGCAGGGAAAGAGCATTCCTCACGCCTCACTGTTGAAAGGGATCCTGAGTGAATATCCTTTCTGCTTCCCATTACCCTGATAAACAGATAAATACAACTTCAAACATGCTACAGTGACACTGGTATATTAGACTATTACCCAACAGTACCAACTTTTCCCTTCCTCTCCAATTTTGTCACAAAACACAAGCATTAGGTAGACCAAAATGCATCTACATCCCTCTGTTGCCATTGGCCAATACAGATGATTAAGTTGACCATGAGAAACAGGGCAATTTCAGGGTGTTTCAGGCTCCAGTATGTCCTCCCAACTTCTCATGAGCAGCTGTTTATGATCTTTTTAGGAGTAGGTTAGACATTGATTTCTTTCATCCAGTAGTCAGTTAAATCAAGGAAGCCAAGGTTTTACTAAAGAAAAACACCCAAATACAGGGCTGCAAATTTTAAAATAGGAGGAAATTACATTTCCTACCCAGAAGAACTGAGGGGTGGGATGGAACAAGCCATGCCAACCCTTGCGTGGGTTGTAAGAGAAATGGAGAGGGGAAGATGTCTCTTTCCAAAAACCGTTCTTCCAGTGTGAGAGCCGAGCAACCAGGCCTGTGAAAAACTAAGACAAACAGTCTGGGAAAGCAAAAGTTGAGGCTGATTGAAGATTTGCCTCAAACACTCCCAAGACAAAACCATGAGTCACAGGGTGCTTTCTGTGGAGGCCGAAGCTGATAAGGCTGCCCGATGTATCTGGGGTAGAGAGCCCTGTGGAGACAGGACAGCTCTGCCCTGGGACACCTGGGCAGATTTCAAGGGCCATGTGTCCGGTGAATGAACTTTGCTTCATTGTCCACAAAACGCATATTAAAGTTAACACCCCTCAATATGCTAACGAGGGCTGTCGTGATCATGCTAGTGACATCATCCCGTGAAACACCTTACCCCTCCCTGTACATGGGATACGTAGGTCTGTGGGTTGACCTAGGGGATGGACCCAAGGAAAGTGGGTATAAATCAAAGGGGAGAAGAAAGGGCTCTCTCTCTCTCTCTGTGCCCCTCTCCCTGCCCCCCC
>NW_020799121.1:3756492-3802455 GCF_003259725.1 Athene cunicularia | reverse complement strand
CCCGGCCGTCTGGAGAGAGCAGTGAAGCAAAGAAGACGGATGCCAGCGAAGAAGATAGCTGCCTCCTGGAATCCTCGCTGGCAGGAGCAGCGCAGGAACCCAGACCGGCGATCTGTATTCCCCCATTCCCTCTATCTCCCTCTTTTCCTGTTTCTGTTAAGAAATGTAAAGCATATTATATTGCTTGCCACAGCTTGCTCTGTACTTAGCCAATTATCATGTGTTCAATTAGTGCACTGTAGGTAGTTAATAAATGCTTGAACTTGGAGACTTGTTGTCCGCTCCAATTGGGGATTTGCGAATCTGAGTCACTTGTCCCCCTCGTCGGAGCGGGACGTGACATCCAGCTTCTCTAGATGATGAACCTGGTGGGCTGGGCCAGGTAACCTTCCCTGATACAGAGCCTGCGATTACTTTCAAAAGTACGATTCAGTTCCAGCCAAAGTGAGAAAGATTAAGCTTTACTTCCAATCATTGTGCTCTAGGCAATGGATGAAGAACAGTCCTATCTACATACACGTTTGGTGTTGTTATTTCTACTCTGATGATTCAAAACAGCTCTGATATTATTTCACATAAACCAGTCCCTAATAGTACGAAATCATTAAATTGTTACTTAGATATGCTTCCCAGTAAAACGCCCCTTGAAGGGGCCTCTGAACCTTTTAACATCCAGAAAGAGGAAATCAAGTCTTTGGAAGATAGAGAAGTAGGATAGGGACTTCAGCAAGAAGACTGGTCTGTACAGAAACCACTCTGCAACTAAACAGCTAAAGGACTTGTCCAGATCAATGACCTCAGGCCCTTGGTACATGTCCAGCACTCATCCTTTTTTGGAAGCTGCTTTTAGGCACATGAGGAGAAATCTCACCAGAGACAGGAAATTAAGGTTGGGGTATCTGAGAACTCTTCCCAGCTGCATTCCTTCTGTCACATCTTTTTTCCTCTTTGATTACTTTCCTTTAGTGGTTGGTCAGCTTTCCTACTAGGAAGCATATTTTTATTTTCCTTTGTATAGGCTCCCTGCGTAGCCAAAAGTATGGCTACAAGCACTCAGTTAGTGCCCTGCATAAAAGATCAAGCTGCTGGTTACAAGATCAACCGTTTCACTTGTCATAACAACCTATTCTGATTTTACAGCAATCAATAGTCAACCGGGTCAGTAAGAAGCTTTCCATTAACCTTAATATCCTGGGGTTTGTTAGCCTGAGCTTTTATCTTCAGCAGTGCTACAGCAGTGGTATTTATTAAAACTTAGCAAAAAGAATTGCTGTTATTGATATGTGAGGCTAGTTGCATCTCTAACATGCTGGCATGGTGCCATTAATTTACAAGACAGCAGAATAGAGTGGCAATACATAAAGATGAAATTCCGATTAGAAGGACGTACTCCGATTTCTGAATACCCCTACAATGACTGTGACATTTATTCACAACAGCCTATCTCCAAGAAAGACAGAGATATTTATTTTATATCCCAGTTTATAAAATGCTGTTTTTTACATCCAATGTAAGACACAGTGGGAGTGTTGTTGGTGATATAATAGGATAGTTGGCTCCTTTTCTATCATGATAAAATCTTCCCTATGAAAAGAGTAGGGATGACAGTTTCAGAACCATTGTAAAGCAGAAGAGAAGGGTGAATGGTCAAAGAGGCATTACTATTTTAATTTATGAGTTTTCCTTGCCAGCCTACTATCCAAGCAATTCTCATGCAACAACTTTCTGTCCTGCTACCAGTGAGACCCAGGACAATGTTAATTCAGTTTCAGAGAGATGTAGTCTGGGAAGGGTGGGGTTTAAGATGACACTGAGAACACATCAGGCAGCAGGAAACGGGATCAAGATTCTCTGAGTTCAGTGCCAGAATTCCCCAGACATCCCTTCAGTGCATCAAGTGACCAACCCAAGCTTACATGGCTTTTTTGGCTAATGGGATTTGTGAATGACTGGCCCATTAGCTGAAACGGTCAAGGACCACAACAGAATGGGAGGAAGGATGAGCAGATGGAACACTCATCCAAGCGGCTCTACCACAAGCTCTGCTGAACTTCAGCAAATTGCTTGGACACTTGGTGCATCCATCTCCAATATGTTAACTGGAGAGTTTCAATAATGCCAAATGCCAGGTGTTTCACTTTGGCCACAACCCCTAGCAGTGCTACAGGCTTGGGGAGGAGTGGCTGGAGAGCTGCCAGTCAGAGAGGGACCTGGGGGTGTTGACTGACAGCTGGCTGAACACGAGCCAGCAGTGTGCCCAGGTGGCCAAGAAGGCCAATGGCATCCTGGCTTGTGTCAGCAATAGCGTGGCCAGCAGGGACAGGAAAGGGATCTGACCCCTGTACTCGGCACTGGTGAGGCTGCACCTCGGTGACTGCGTTCAGTTTTGGGCCCCTCACTACAAAAAGGCCATTGAAGGAATTAAGCATGTCCAGAGAAGGGCAACGGAGCTGGGGCAGGGTCTGGAGCACAGGTCTGATAGGGAGCGGCTGGGGGAACTGGGGGGTTTAGTCTGGAGAAGAGGAGGATGAGGGGAGACCTCATCAACCTCTACAGCTCCCTGAAAGGAGGGTGCAGAGAGGGGGGATGAGTCTCTTGAGCCAAGGAACTAGGGATAGGGCAAGAGGTAATGGCCTCAAGTTGCACCAGGGAAGGTTTAGACTGGATATTAAGAAGCATTTCTTTCCAGAAGGGGCTGTTGGGCATTGGAATGGGCTGCCCAGGGCAGGAGGGAGTCCTCATCCCTGGAGGGGTTGAAGAGTCGGGTTGACCCAGCGCTGAGGGATCTGGTGGAGTTGGAAATGGTCAGTGTGAGGTTCATGGTTGGACTGGGTGATCCGCAAGGTCTTTTCCAACCTAGCTGATTCGGTGATTCTGTGAAATGGGTAACTCTGAACCTACCTTTCAAGGGTCTACTGAAGCAGTGAGCTGAAGATTGTGAGACTGTTCACTGTTCACAGAAGTGTTTGGGAGAATCCAAGATAATCTTCAGGTAAAACTCCCGAAAGTTGAAAAAGCCCGTCTTTTATCTGGATATGGACCTGTAGCCTCTTTGTATTGTTCCAGTCCTTTAAACTGGCAGACAAAGATTTGAATAAGGTCAAGGATGTTCCCTGAAGAAACTCCAAGTTTGTCAGGAAGCAGCAAAAGGGAAGCTGCTATTTGGCTCCAGAGGACCTCTCCTCTACCTCAGAATAAAAGAAGCAGAATTTTTTTTATTAGGCTGGTGCTGGATGGCAAGAAAATACAATTTATTTTCTTTTTAGAGGAGAAGTCCCTTTTGTTACCTGGTGGCAATAGGAAAGAGAGAAGAGCCTTGTCAAATGAAAACACGCATAAGATATTTCACAATCCCACAAAAACATCAGAGACTCCTAACATTCAGCACTGACATCCTGCTTTGGGAGCTCAGAGAGCTGCTCAGACATTAGCTAATTACATTTGGCACAATCATCTCATCTTACATGCAGGCAGACACATTAGGTCACATGCTTGGCTGGTATAAAGTTTTTATTTCAGCAGCATGGTTCATGCACTCCAGCTGAGGACAAGCCCTTTTGTTTCCATTTCTTAAATTTAAGAAAAACCATAGCTTCTATCTGCAGTTCCATATAGTGAGGAGGACAAAGATGAAGATTTCACTTTGCGTAACCACAGTTCAACCAGGATCTCCCAAGCTGCTAAATTAAGATTTCTTTTTGTTTGCCACAGGGTAACACAGCAACACTGACACTGAAAACTTGACTCCGACTATGGTGAAATGGTCCCAAAAGAACAGCAGAATTTGTGTTTCTCAAAACCCGTGGAGGGCTGGAAGGAAGTTAGAAGAAAAGGGAGCATACAGTAAACAGAGTTGAGATCTCACAGGTCAGAAGGAGACCTCATCTGGCTCATCTGGCAGAAGCAATGCCACCAATTTACTCAGTTCTACAGAGTTTTGGAGGGAAGTTTGCCACTAGATTTTGAGGTGAAGTGAAAAGAAAGCACCGATAGGGGAAAATAAGGCTTCACTACCTGTGCAAATGATACCTTATCACCACCACATACAGAATGAGAAAAGTGGGAGCGCAACAGAACTTTAAAAGCTTACTTTTATCTGATGGCTGTAAATCAAAGTAATCTGTGCTCTTGGATCTTTTCCTTGAAAAACATTTATCGCTTGATAATGAGGAAGGGACAAAATAAGGCCATTAATCAGTGATGTATTGCACATCAGTGGTCATTGTTCTCACCTGGACCCTACGATGGCGTTGTTCCCCCTTACTGCACCGGACAGAACAACGGCATTTCTCCCCACTGGGTCCTCTGGAAGCTTTGACAGGCAGGTAAGCAGCTCATTGAGATCATCAGCTTAGAAGGTCACTGGGTCACTGATTCCATCACCCAGCAATTGTAACCCACCATGAAATACACAGTTAAGCCCAGACAGGTTCACAAAGGTCATGTATCGATCACTGTCGACGAGTTCAGGGGGGTCAACTCTACTGTCTTACCCAGCAGAGTAATGGCAAACACATGCTAAGGTAATCAGGGCAAAACATACCTTCAGGTGAAAATCTGGGAAATGCATTTAAGGATGCTTGGTTTTTCAATACTGATTTTAATTAAGCAAGAATTAATCCATAACCACAGAATAACTACAGGATAAACTCAATAAAACATCTGAATTACAAAAAAGAATTAATGCAAAAAAAACCTGTCTTAAAGATTACAACTACCCTGTTCTTGGGATATTTTTTATAAAGGAGAGCTAAAATGAAGAGCAGAGACAATGCTATTTAGATATGGAAATCAGTACATCTGTACTGAGTTATTATACTGTAGGTATTGTCTGAAGAAATGACATGACCCGTGATGAGAAACTCGGTCTTCATCATGCATGGTTGGATGAGACTAAAATCTGGCAATGTGTCCAAGAGATCAGACAGGAAGGAGCAATAGTATTTAGCTTTTATTTTCTATGGCTGACTACAGCCACGGGAGCACTATAGAGGGACAAACTTCACAGCTGTGCAAGAGTGGTCAGTGGGACCTCCCAAAGTTAACCCCCCTTCCCTCGTCTTCCTTGGGGCAGATCTCAACAGGCAGTAGTTTTCTGCTTGAAGACAGCTGTAGCTAGAAATCCATCTCATCTTGGATTAAAAGGTGGAGGACTGTGCACTGAGGGGGGCTACTCTTGTCTGAAACCACTTGCTGAAATCCTCTTCTGGCATCTGGACAATACTTTCACGTACAAACTGAAAGAGAAAAAGGTTCTTTCCTGAGCTTTTGATTCATGTGTAAGAGACATAACATGTGGGAAAATTTGACCATTGTGACAACAGAACAAATGTAATGGCTTTCTGCAGACAGTATAGTGCTTCGTATCACCAAAATATTTTTAATGCAACTTGCAGAACTGCTGGATATGCTCTAAAATGAATTAAAAGGAAAACTCTACAGTCTTTATTACAATTTATATTCTGAATCATTCCAAGTCAAGCCTTTGTATTTTAAACTTGCAGCTGTCTTCTACCTACTATTGCAGTACATACATTAAAACAACTCAAAGTGAGAACTTAATCTGGAATCTCTGTCAGTATCAGCCAGTTCATATTCAGTGATGCTCTTCTAGCTCCTAAAATGCAACAGTTTCCTTTATCTGTTCCAGTCAGAAGGAGCACCAAACTCCTCCTTCCTCTGTGGCGTGCTTTGAAAGACATAAATAAATAGATAGGAGATCCAGCTATGCTCACATGTTTTTTCTATATTACTATTGCACTGTGAGGGATCAAAATGCAGAGGTAACCAAATGTAAACACAAAAAAAATGGGTCTAAAACCGGCAAGCAACAGAGACTTACATATTGAACGTTAAGGCAAGGCTGCCTCTCTGGTTAGTGACTGTGCAAATTAGAGCACAAGACAAAAAGGCTATTTTTATAAGTCATCAAGAAAATACAGGTAACTTGACCTCGACATGTTGGGTCCTAAAACCTTTGCCTTTGTAAGGCACGATTAACACTCAATATATGTAAGACACAAAGTAACCTGCTGCCTCTCAGAATTTCTGTTGGTCTTGTAGCTTAGGGGAAGTAACTGTGATGAGAATAAAAACCACAAGGTGGCACCATTGCCATTTTTTCTAAGTTAGTGACAGGGTTAGACTACACACTGGTATGCATTCTATGTATATTCTCTTCCCTTTCTTGTGTCCTTCCTCTTCTGCCAATTGCTTCTAGAACAAGAGCTGAGCCCAACTTAAGATCTTGAAAAGCAGATCCTTTTTTTTTTTTTTAATGTTGCTGAAGCAAAACAAAGATATCTGCAGAGTTCCTGGATCAGTGGTGTAATACTTGAACAGTTCATGGATGTAACTGCTGGGAATCACAGGCCTTTTCAGGGCACAAGAAGTTAATGTTTCTCTTCAAGTGTCCTAACAATTTATGACAGATGCCACTTTTACTGTGGCAGTAAATAAATCAACAATGACATAATAATAAAATTATACAGATTAATAATCCAATACTTGTCATAATGTCTTTCATCTGAGGAGTTCAAAGTGCCTTGTAAAAGGTGAATGGTAGCATCTTCATTTAGTGATGTCCTAAATTATTTCCTCTGGTAACTTTCCACTGCATGAATTTCACCCATAGGTGCCTGCTCTCCCCACCCTCATCACACAGAGAATCAAGAACTAAACTCATCTCACCTCCACAGCTGCAGCAACTTCTGGAGAACAGAGCTCCCACACTTGTAGATTAGCCAGAGCCTTAAGAAAGGTGTCTGGATGAATTTTCAAGTCAGGACTCTTGCCATATTTTTCCAGTTTCTTTAAAATTTTCTGTACATAATGGTCACTCTTCACAGACTCTGGGAGTCTGGCAAGCAATACAGGAAACCTTTAGCAAAAGAGGAACAGCAATAAAAGAGAAGCCATGGGAACAAATGCATATCTGATTAATAACTCTGGGTTTGCCTGGCATTTCTGCCACTTCACCACCTCCATAACTTCCACAGAAAAAACGGCTCTTTGGGGAATGCAATACTCAGTGTAATTCTGAGTGAATAATGAGAAAGAGCTTTACTTTATTGGACTTGTGCACCAATTCCCTCTGCAGAGCATTGAAATAGATGCTTCTTCATTGTTCATTTAAATTTTGAATGACAAACTTGGGTATGAAAGGAAATAATAAAATCCTAACAAATGTTTCCATTTTACTACAGATTTGTCCTCTTCATCTTTTCTCTATTTATTTTGTTTAGGCTCTACGGATTTTCCAGTGCAATCAGTGCCTGATCTGATACACTTTCTGATTCTCTTTACTATCCCTATTCCCTGTGCTATCATCATTCTCCTCTCTCTATGTGCTGACATAAATCTCCCCGATGTAAGTGCACTGTAACATGCAGTCTTTACCATTTCACTCTGAATACAGAGATTCAGAAGAATTACATATTACAATAAAAATAAAATTACTGTGAAAAGACTGCTTTTTTTTTTTTCTAATGTTCTGTATAAATTCTGCAGTGCTGCTTTGACAGTCCTGGAGACTAATGTTCCAAACCTTTCTCTATCATGCATGGCTGGGGTGTGCTGTGGCTTTCATTACAGAGGGCTGAGGCAAAACATCAGCAGGAAGAGCTGCCTCCCTCCAGTTTAGGATGCATGTTACCAGGACAGCAGGAAAGGGGTGAGGAATTTCCTCTTTAAACTGGTAAAAAGGGAAAGATCTAGGTTCTCATCTTCCCTATGGCCAGTTCTACACTCAGCATACCCTGCTGGTATGTGCATGGCCAACTCCTTATTATCACTGACTAGATAACCCAGGTTACCATAACCGTGTCACACACAAGCCGTTTATAACCCATCCATGCACTACGGTACTTTATTTCAGAAACGAGGCTATGTTTAGTGTACTTACATTGCACCATTCATATTTTATATTATTTTTGGGTTTTCGCACTTCATGAAAGAGATAAGACAACTCGACTGACAGCACATACTAGTAAAGTGTTCCTACTGTGACTCAGCTTTCTTGGCAAGGCAGCGTTTGCAAGAATATGGGAAAAAACAGCCCTATTGTAATGAAACAAGAGGTATGGTGAAAGCCATTTCTCTGTCATGACTTGTGTCTCCACAAGGGGGTTGACCAGCCTTGTCAGAGAATTCCCTCTTCATATCCCTCATGGATAGCACCCTGCAGAAGGGGCCTGGCCTAGGAAGCTGTACTCATCCAGCTATGCTGGCAGTCAAAGCAAGACAGCCTCCTCACTGCGGAAGCACGATTTTCATATGAAGGAACAGTGGACTTTTAGTACTATTCTTACACTGGAGGAAAAGTAAAAAGCCATATTATAATACACAAATTAAGGCCTCTTCTAGAGGGATTTATAAGTATAAAAGCAAAACCACATCCACTCTAGTTTCAGGGCTTATTTACATGCCAGATCTTAAATTTGGGAGAAAGCAGGAGCATGTATGTTTGAAAGCTAAAACCAGACTTCTGCTAGATAGGCCAAGACTAGGTTTATTCATTAATGCATGACTGATGTGTTCCTAATGTGTCCTAGGCTACCTGCATTTTGGACCTGAGATTAGAAATGGACTTTCTGTTAACTCAAATTATGAAGGACAGAAGGCTTACTAGCAAAGAGAGCAGGCTGAAAAAAACAAACCAACCAGCATTCCATGCAAGTTTGCATACTCTATAATCCCAAATCCAAGGAGGTCTCATGGACAGGGCTATAGGGGACACACTTGCTGCAGTATTCTGGTAGGCTATTCCTAGTGTGTATCTGGAAGTTGATCGCTGGATACAGCTAATATCCTTTCCAGCATAAACTACTAGTAATCTGCAGATCTGCTGTACTAGGAAGCGTTTAGGTGATTACTTGCTCTCGTAAGCGTCACAGTATCATCCATATGCAGTTCAAACACTGGCAGGGAAACATTTTTCTTAACATAGATGGACAGGTAAGTCAAAGTCTCCTTTGCCATCAGTTTTAGTACTGTGAATGTTCAGTTCATTAAGAAGCTGTGAATCTAACCCGTGTACATTTATGCAGTCTCTCCCATCTGCAGGGTACAGTGTGTTTTACACACTTCCTGGTGGAATACGTCTCCTATAAAGCTGCACACTGGGGAGGGCATACAAACGCAAGGACTGAGTGCTTTTTTGCTCAATGTCACTGGAAAGGAACTCATCACTATCCCCTTCTTTACCATTTCCAATTAACCTATTTGCTGAGCAGGCTGAGATCTGCTCCTAGAGATCATATCTGTATTTTTGTTGCTACCAGTTTGAAAAGCCTGAATTTGCAGCAACTGATTCAATGGTTTTTAGGGATTCTTGGCTTTGGGGAGAAAAAAGGAAAAGAAAAAAAGCTTTCTGTACTAAAGACAGAACTCTGAGATGCTGGCCACCTCATCTGAACTGAGGATTTCTGTGCTTCCTTACCAATTTAGTCTACCTTCATCATGTTCTCTTTCAGATCTTGTGCTCAGCCGTCTTATTCTTTCCATGTCTCTTCTGAAATACTTCAATTGTTTCAAAGCTTCATATTTTTGATAACATCGGTCTTCCTGCCTCCTACAAAAAAACCTTAAAAGTTAAAGCTGTGTTTTAAACATTAACATACTTCTGCATAGTTAACTGGGAAGATAACTAAGGAAGGCAGAAAACAATGAATGTGAAGAACACATTCTATGTTCAGTCTGTGGACACTAATAAAAATTTTTGGTTTTGCAGTGTTTTGTATACATTAATATTTCTATAAACATATTAAATGTTTATGTTTTATATTAACTCTAGGCTGGAGGTAAGAAATGAATTTCTGAATCAAAACATTTAATCTAAAATTCAACCTCCACTATCAGGTATCCACTGCTTAAAACTAAACAGAATACTGTACAGTGATTTAGAGCAAAATATTACTTAAAATGCAACAGAAGAGAGGTGAAATATAGAGTGACCTGAGCTCAAATTCTGACCCAGAGACTGGACTCATGTATGCATTCCTACAAAAAGTACTACTAGGTTTTAACAAAAATAAACATCTGCTTTTCTTCCCAATAAATTACTTATACTGTATCCGGCTAAACTGATGCTTCATCTCCAAATGGTGATCAAACAGAATATACTTGTGTGGCTGTATGGAGAATGGTAAAATAGCTGCACGTAATAAGTTTCCATCTGACTTGTCCTCCCATACTGTAGGATGCTGGAATGATTAGTTCCTTATGCAGCCACAGCAGCTACTCAGGGAAGAAAACAAGGACCCAGATCCTTGGAGACAAAAAAAAAAAAAAATCTAAGTATGAAATGGAACAGAAGAATGGAAAGAAGAAGGAAGAGGGGAAAAGAAAACTGTGCCTATGAAACCCTTCAGAACAGCCATGTGGAGAAGGATATCGGGTCTGATGCTTACTGAGACAAAAGAATTTGCACAATCATAGGTGAATGTTTCTGAGTAAAGGAAAAGGATGGCAGGCTTCAGCTGGTCAACAAGGTAGAAGTGTCACTAATCTGGGAAAAGGTGTTAAGAGAGGACACTGAGAAGAGTCAAAGTAATGTTGAAGAACAAAACAGTGATCTCTGATCTAAAAACACAAGACAGTCATGCAGATTGTATGTAGACTGAATCTATTCTTCTGTCTTTGGGTGAAAAGGACTAGGATGTCCAACGTAAATATATCCAATGTTTTTAGCAAAAGTATTTCCAGAAAAGTAATTCAGAAATATCTCAAAACACTGCTGTAAATATTTAACCTGTAATATATTTTCTGTACACAGACAGTTATAAAATTTTCTATCATCATCCCTGTATTCTTATTTTAATGTCAATCCATACAAATGCATCTTTAAAAGGCCTGAAGACAAGTCCTAAATCTGGTCAGAAGCAAGGCGTGTAGTGTTTTAAAGAGTATACAGAAAACAGACTCTTCCTACCTCTCAAGGGTCACTAGGGTATCATGTAAACGACAAGCTGCTTCTTCACGTACTGCTGTGAACTTTTGTCTCATATCAGCACGCAAGTTAGATTTGCTTTTAATGAAAGAGCCGATATGGCACCTGCAACTAAAATAACACAGAAAATCAGAATTAATATCTTGTGGCAATCATTTGTGGTAAGCACCTGTGTTGCTCAGAACATATAGCGATGTGAGCCCATATAAATTCTGAGATCTCCTCGTTCTCAGTAACAATCCAAACTTAAAATAATTTACTTTTTTTTTGGTTTAAATCCCAATTTACAAAAGGTTTTGATTAATACAAAAAATTGTAAATAATATTAAATTTGGATTTTTATAGTCACATCCTTCCAGAAAAGTGCCTTTTCATTGCGCTGAAATGTACTAAATGTGCTGCAAGGTTTCACTGGCCTGCTGTGGTCTTATGTAATAAAATGCTCCCCGACATCTGCACACCAAATTCTTTTCACACAGAGCTGAGTTTATACAGATTTGTACCCTTACCCCTGCCTTCTGGGCCTCTGCTTCCTTGAGAGTATACTCTCTTGGTCCTTAACGAATGGCATGTTTACTCTGTAGTTCTTCTGAGCCACTGGCAACAAGCTAAGACATGACAAGGTTTAAAATAGTGTACAGAATGCTTTCTTCAGAATGTGAAAAATTCTACAGGTGCTGATAAAACATTCTTAATATTATAGACTTGCTGGAGCTATCTGGGTACAAGTTTTATTTCTCTTGACCTCAACTCAAGGGGAAAAAATGCTTCAGCGAAGTCTAATTGTAAGAATGGTTTGTCATATTGAGCTTATAGCTGTGGAAACTACCACTGAACTGAGGAATGAGGGAACACATCTAATGTAAGCTTAGCTGGAAACGTTGTAGAGAGACTACTGAAAAATGCAATGGTAGAAACAGAAACAATTCTACAGGAGTAAGATAGAACATCGCTTTTTCTACAAAGCTGCTGGAGCATAAGATCTATTCTGTTTGCAAAAACAAGACCCAAGGGGTATTTTCCAGAGAATACATACTGCTTTCACAGCAGTAAAATGGGCTATTCTGCCACCCACACCAAAACATGTAAACATCATCTGAATTTACTGAATGCTGGATTCAGTTGTTCAGAGGAAAAAAAAAAAAAAAAGAAGAAAAAAAAAAGCATAAGCGCTGTCCCAAGGAGTTGCTTCTCCTAGTCATTCAGAAACCATCAGGCAACGTACCGCTGCAATCCAATCTTCTTAACCACATCCTCTTGTTTATGGACATCTTTTGACACCTCTTCACGTGTTATCTGGGTGACTTTCTGTAGGGCTGATAAAAAAAGTTCTGTAAAAACATGTGAACTCAATAGTGCTTTCCTCTCTTCCTTGCAGAGAGGATGCCATATATGCTGGCCTGAATGAGACATCCTAAAGAGACCTGATACTTAGTATTTCAAAAAGTTAAAGTTTCCTCTAAAAAAACCCAGCTGTTTTAAGAGGTTTCAAGATACCCAAATACAAATGCACCCAATTCATTAATTACTTTTGAAAACATAAGCTATGTTCTTTCAGCTGCAAAAAAACAAACTGATCAAGTAGGAGATACTAAATATTTTTTATATTACATGCCTGTAAGAATAGTGTATTAGAAAAAAAGCTAGATTTGAACAATCTATGCAGAAAGTCCATTTTCAGTTCCTGTACTGTGTTGTTAGCATTCTACTGGCATAACTGTCAAGTCTTCTGAATTTCTAAGTCTACTGTATCAGTTTGCCATTCTCCTTTTAAATGTCATGCAGAATTTAACATCAACAGGTATCTAATTACCTCTCTCTGTCTCCTTATCAGTGTCCACTAAAACTTAAGATGTGTCCTCAAGTAGCCCTTCATTGGCTGTAGTTTCACAATGATCCAGATCTCTCTCACTAATAACACTCTCTCTTCTCTCTGCCTTCCACTGTCATGTGAATGCTTATATTCTCCTCTCCCCTGAATACCTGGAAAGCCAATTTAGCTCACTGTTTTCCTTCAAATTCACATCTTTGTTTCCATTCCCACTGCTGTTTCAGTCCTGCTTTGATGCCAGACCCCTAGAGAGACACGGAGACGGCCATCTTCTCTGTGTTATTCCCTCCAATCACTCATGCAGTAAAACAACTGTCACACTTGTTATTAAAAAATCCCAGTGTTAGCTGTCAAATTTTAAGTTATACTCTGAGGTGCTCAATATGTCCTACATGATAATAATTGACATTTTACTGAGCACTCAACACCTTGAAGTTGTAATATCCAAATTCAAAAGCTCCTTTTCATACTTTTTTGGGAAACATCGCATATAGTATAATAGAAGATGACTGCTGGATGTTGACTATGTTAAATAGCAGCACAAACTATTTCTACTTGTTAAAAGTACAGATTTGAATATTATACCGTGAATTTATAAATGTAAGACTTGGATGGAACAAGTTGCTTGGCATCAGCTAATGGGCTAAGATTTTAGGAACCGTACTTATAATGAAGATCCTCTAATAGCTGTGGCCAGGTGAGTTTCAAGAGTGCCAAGGTCCCAGTTGGAAATTCCCAAGTTCTAGCACTGACTGGTTCTAATGACGGCTCCACTGTGCCCCTTACTAGTCTCAAAGCATAAGCCTGTAAGATGCTGGCTACAACACTGAACCTTCTAGAGCTCTAGAGCTGAGGAGCAGTTTGAACGCAAATGCTGACCCCCACAGGGTCTGGAACCTGATGTCAACACAGGCAAGGAGCCTCTGCTAGAACTAAGGATGCACTCAACTCTCATCTGCTCTCAGCATGCAGCACCAGAACCCTTTTTAGAAGAACACAGTCCTTTTCTATTTATGTTTACCATCTGGACAGATTGAGTAGCTGGATATCTGAAACCCATCTACTCCACAGATAACGGTGCTTTGGGGGAAGGGGGCTATGCTAAGCAGTGGCTGCGTTTGATGTTTTCTCCAAGATCAGTTGAGCTGTCTACAGCCAGTCCTGAAAGCAGACCTGTTGGCAGATTTGGGAGGGAGATGACAGGAAGCAAACCAGGGTTAGTACCACAAAGACAGAGCTTCTCTTTTTGGCTGATCAACATAAACAGAGGGCACCTCTCTGCCCTCCATTTTGTAGCATTAGAACCTGTTCCAATTCTCCATCTGGAGAAACTGGGAGAACAAACACTCAAGCTTGTCCATATTCATAATTTTTGAAATATTAACCTCCACAGCCATGAACTAGTCAGACGTTAATTAGAAAAGAGAAAAACAGCAAAGAAGAATGTAGTGATTTCACTTGACCTTGATTTCTATGCCTTAGTAAATCATCTGTGAAATGGGGTACTAATATTCAGACAATGATCAATCCCAAAGAAAAGCCCCAAATTCAGGTGCAAGTTTTATAATGAAGACTCTTTGCAGAAATATTTATACCTCCCCTTTAAAATTATGTGTTTGACCGAATTAAAAGCTAAACTGCTGGCTAGAAAGCTTTGGAGATAAAATCCAGTTAGTGTTTAATCTCTGATACAGGTCTCACATTTTACTTCATAGTGTGAAGAAAATCTATGTCATTTGAACTGATATGCATACACACATTCTTCATTACACAATAACCATGAAAAATTAGGTTTATATTTAGTACATTTAGATCCCATAGTCTCTGCCTGTACAAAAAGAGATTTTTTTTTAAAATGTGATGAAGGAAGCAACCTTAGAACACAAATCTGCTTTATAAAACCTTTGACTGCTTAGGTGGGGACTGAATGATAAATGAGACTACCTCAGCAGTGACCCGTTGTTACACCACAGCTGCAAGGACTGGAGTTTCCACATTTACCTTTGCCAACATGATGTAACATTTAAACTTTTGGACTAGTACAGGTCCTCACTCAGCAAACAGCACTGAAAAATCAAATTTGTATAAGCACAGATTCTACAGCAGCAGTCCCCAAACTACAGAATTTAAATTACAGTTCGATAAAAGGCTTTATATTGAGTTATGACTTCTTTCCTTTAAAGAAATCTTTCTGTAAGATTCACACTCAGCTGTATCTGCTCATTAGCTGCCTATTACAGAACCTCCTTCTCACTTCTGAAATATATACATATATATATATGGATGTGTGTGTGTTAGGGTTGTGTGTGCTCTCAAAGTCATGTCTGTATGGGTTACATGAAGCTTTGTGAATTTGGGGTATAAGGCTACAGGGCATTTCTGATTTGTCCATGAAGCATCCTATAATCAGAATTCTGGATTAAAGATGATTCTAGCAGCTTCCCAGTTCATTATAGAATTCAACCTTTGCTACAGAGCAGCCTTGCAGAAACTAACTTCCATATATTTTAGAGCTAGGAACATAATGCTTGAGGGGACCAGACTGGTAACTCAGGCCAGTCCCCTGAAGTCACAGGCAATCATGGGATAGCTGTTGCTCCAAAGGGTACACTGAACAACCTTCCCATACCTCACACATATCACAAGAGATTTCCTTATGTCTCACAGCAAACGGAGGCTCCCCAGCTGTTACAGCTCTCAGTGTTATTTTCAAATCTCATCTCAGGCACAAACCAATTGTTCACCTACATCTGTAAACAAATTGCTTGCAATTATAGCTTGGAATTCTCCGCTACTCCCATTCCTGTCAGAGGAAGGTCATCCCTCTGTGCTCAGCACCATGGGAAGCAGCAGCTGGGCAGGTAGCATATGATATTGGCCCAAGCTTCCCCACACATCCATCCAGCTTCTGTCTGACCCAGAGAACATGTCCATTCCTTTACAGTTAAGAGCAATTAATTGTTTTTTCTTCTATTCATTTAAATTGCTTTTGGACTTGACCATACTTCCAGCAATATATTGTAGCAAAGAATTTCTGAGTTTAATCATGCATTGCATGAAAACACTTCCCATTACTTTAAATTTTCTGTCAGATAATTTCATTTGGTGTGCCATAAATCTGGTGTCAAGGGAACCTGTGAATAACCACTCTCTAATCACTTCTTTCCATGCACTTCATGATGTTACAGAGATCTGTCATAACATTGTATTCAGCTGTTTCTTTTCTGTACGGAAGAGCCCTAGTCTATTTAATAGGTTCTCATCTGGAAGCTCTTCTATGTCTTTAATGTATCTCACCACTTTTTTGCCATCAAACTTTACTACTTCTGATACCAGCCTGAGTTGGAAGGAACGGAACTGAACCGAAGCAGCACACACAAGACATCTGTATTTTTGCACTGTGTTTTCTGCTTTGTCTTCTACTTCATTGTTAGGGTTCTTCTTGCCTTTTTGAGAGCTACTGAACATTCACAGAAGATTCCCAAATGACTCCAAGAGCTCCTTCCTGAGTGGTAATTTAAGAGTCTAGCAGGGCATGATGTCAGCCTAATAATGATGACATAAATATCAGTTGAAAGGTGATTATCTGTACTAAATGCTAGCATGCTTTTTTGGTCCAGCTTTACTTAGAAGGAAGAGAAAAGACTTAAGATTACCTAGCTTTGTACTGAAATGCATTGCAGAGCTAACAGATAAACTATTCTGTCAGGTCTATCAAGCACAGGTAATCACTGATGGATGAGTAGGAAGAATAGAGAGGAAGAAACCCCTAAGTTAAACAGAACCCCCTAAATTAGACAGATACATATTCAGTGAATCAGTTGGTTATGGCAGAGAACATTTTCACTGTCTTCACCACCTGCTGACCTTATAGATGTGGATGACAGTCTAATTATACAACTACTGTAACTGAATATTAATTAAAACCCTTTACTTAATAGTCACAAGGGATTATATTGTCTTCGAACCAATTCGCTAATAGGGAGGGCAGAGAGAGTCTTGTACAAAGTTCCCTATGCCTCAAGAGAAATACACTGGTACATCTTGCAGTGTCTTTGACACAGGTTCTCACTAGTAACACCAAACACAAATCCATTTTATATTGGCAGTCAAGAAAAGTGACTTACATGGGAAAAGAGGTGGTTGTTCTTTAGCTTGTGCTGACTTACTCAATGAAGCTACGTTAACCTTGATGTTGTCTTCAGAGCAAAGTACAGTGGAAGTTTCACTGCCACGAGGGGTTTGACCACGGGGAGATGACTGACTGCTAAGCTGAGAGATATGAGGAGTAGATATCTTGTTTATCTTCCTGCTCAGTGGATTGTATCGTGCTTTCCAAGCCCATTTCTGCAAATAGAAGAAAAAAGTTAATAGAATGAAGGGGTTTTCTACAGTGATTTGACAACAAAGAATCATATTTCTGTAACTAATTCAAATATTAGATCCTTCTGGTCCTCATGTAACCTCACCCTCACAGATTTTTCTCTAGTGACTTCAAACAAGCTATTGATTTCTTGGGTAGGACCTCCTCCATTTTGTTATCTTTCTTCAATACTCCTCTGCTATAGCATTAATGCCAACAGATTGAGGTAATGCGTAAACAAGTGCCACCGAAACTGTAGAGAGGGTTGCTAATAGAGCAACCTTCTCATGTACAGGAAAGTATAGGTCAAAGTGGTTTGATAAATGTTTGGGTCTCCTCCCACCACCCAGTAACTTGGCAAATGAATTTCATGTGTCAGGAATGTAAAACTGAGTCTGAAAGCAGACTGAATTCTGCAGGTTTGATAATCAGACCAATATGTATTTTTATAAAGCAAGTGCCCCTGCAGGAACCCAATATTTCCACTAGAAGTTTCATATCAAATATGAAAAGCAGTCCAAGTAATATTACCGTAAATGACAGAAAGGAAATTGTCATTATTCAGGGAGGAAAAAGATAAAAGCCTCAGCAATGTAAATGCTAAAAGACACATCAAGACTGACATGCACTTCTTCTGCTCATGTTCATTTGGACCTGATTTTAGAGAATTGGTAAGACTGTATGGAAAAAACAGAAAGCCTCATATTTAGAAACAACTCTGTTATTTATCTGACTTGCTAACTTTCCCTCTGTTTGCTAACAGCAGGAAGAATATTTGCATAAACCCCACGATCTTTGTCTTTTAAAAGTTTCACAACTTGCACTGCTTATTCCCCATAATCATAATCTTCTATTGAATCACTTTAATTATTATGTCATGAGAGTATGAGCTGCAGGTGTTGACAAATAACAAGAGCAAATAGCCTGCATGTAACAACAGCTCATATTTCTAAGAGTGCCTCACCTGTGGTTCTAAAAGCAGTTTACAGAATTTGTTTAATTTAGCCTTATAGAAGGCAAAGCAAGGAACTAAAAGCTTAAGCAAACTGCTGAAGATCAAAATATAAGATATGCTATAGAGTGAGAAACCCACTGGTTCTTTATTGAGTTCTCGTGGTTATACTCCCAAGCATCATTCATTTCCCCTTCATTTTCCTCCAGTTGCTTCAGCAGTTTCAAAAAGAAAAGTTTTTCTGAGGTTTCAGAAAGATAGTAAAACAGTTACCAAGTGTTAAAGATAATTTTATAACGTTTCATTTCCTCTCAGGTATTGATTTTATTTTTCTTCTAAAAGGCTTTCATCCAAACTGCTTGTTTTCTCCTTTCTTTGGCTTTGCTTTGAATGTGGCAAGTGTATCTGATTTCTTTAAAGGCCTCAGCATTTGGCATTTGTTTCCAAATTTATCTTTAAATTTTGTGTAAAAGGCAACCAAACAAATACTGACTAGAACTTACTAGAATAAGGTCTCCAGGCTACCAGTCCAAAATCTCCACGTGACTGAAAGAGACCTATTTGTGTGAACAAGTACTACTACAGGACTCTGGGTCATAAAAAAGGGGGCAAATGCAAACAAGAGGCTAGTTATGTTTTAGCTGAATATTGAATTCTTCCCACACCAGTACTTATCACTAAGACCAAGCTACAGCTTCAATCAGCTACGTGCTGCTCCTCCTATTACCTAGTATCAAATTGTTTTACTTCAAAACGTAGACACACAAGTACTCTGCAGTCACAGAGCATAAAACATGGTTTCACAGAGTTCAACTAGGCAACAAAACAAATGCTTGAAAAGTTGTGATTAGGTCCTAAGGAAGAAAGTTACCTTTGTGTTTGTAATAAACAGCTCCCACATGTATGTTGCTAACTTTTTCTCCTCAGTTTCTTTTACTGTTTTTTTCCAACCACCAGGGTCCCTAAGTGAAAACAATTTAATTAGTTTTCTATTTTGAGAATCTTGCTTTTATTATAAGTTCTTTTAAGAAATGCAATAAATGGAGTGTAAATGGTGGCTGACTGCTACTATGATGTGTATCTTTGCCTAAAAGAAATGGAAAGGGAAAGACAGTGCAAGGTGTATAAGCCATGACTAAGTTACAGTCACAAGTGAAGAACCACCTAAAGAAAGCACAGTCATTTTACAAACTATGATGCATGCACTGGACCAGATTATGCTCTCAGCTTCCTCTGAGCAAGTACTGAAGAATTTTGTCCAGTATAGCAAGATGTTATGGATAGAAATGACAAACAGGTTCACATGAGTTTGATTTTTCAGTGCTGTTGGCTGAATAAGGACCTGTACTAGTCTAAAAGTTTAAATGTTGTATCATGTTGGCAAAGGTAAATGTGGAAGCTGCAGTCCTTGCAGCTGTGGCGTAACAGGTCACTGCTGAGGGTAGTCTCATTTATCATTCAGTCCCCATCAAATCAAAGGTTTTACAGAGCAGATCAGTGTTCTAAGGTTGCTTTCCTTAACCACACTGAAAAAAAAAATATCTCTTTTTGTGCAGAGACTGTATGATCTAAAGATAAGCTTAATTTTTCCATGGATACGGTGTAATGAAGAACGTGTGTATGCAGATCAGTTCAAATGACACTGAGGGAGAGGACTGGTGGTTAAAGACAGCAACAGTGAGCAGAAAGTAGTATACAACAAGAGACTGCACTACTTCAGAACCTGGAAATTAATCAAGACCTTTATGCATTTATGCTCTGCTGTCAGACTGTATCCATGAGACTTGCTGACAAACTGTTTCTTTTATCCCAGTCTATTGGTTTGTCCTCATATGTAAAGGGGTGAAAAACCCATCCACAATACCTACTGGACTGATTTATCTCCTCCAATTTATCAGTTTAATTCTATATAATGCTACTATGCCACCTCTGTTATACATAGGCACAATTTGACAGAGAATATACAGAGAAAAAGAACAGATTTGAAGAGCTCTGCACTGCAAATCACAGCATAAACCATTCAGTGTTTTACCAAACACTCATGAATAACTTAAAATATATGTTATGTCAACATGATTATATTAACTAAAATGTTGGGAACTTAAATTAATATTTACTTTTAACAGTATAAAAGTGCAGCAGCAATGCATCTTTTACAAATACCCGTCACTGTCATACAAAATTGATAGAATAAAACCAGCTACTAAATATCATTTAATAGCTGGCTTTGTTCTGTAATTATAACGTCTATGGAATTCCTGTTGAGTTGACTGGGATAACCCTCCAAGGGAAGGCTATGGAAATATACATACATCTATTACTACATGGATTTAATTTGCATAATTATTAGCCAGAAGAGAAAAAGGAAAGAAAACACAACTAAATTTGGCTGGCATAGCTTGGTATTTTCTCCTACGGTTCTGCAACTTGCAAGAAGAGAACCATGCTGTGCTACTGATTTGACTGTACAACTCCATGCTGACTGCATGGGGACAAAGTGGATGCAAAATTTCTTTATGTTGCATGCCACAGAATTAACAACATTTCACTCAAAATAGTTATTACTTTAAAGAATAGGAACAATCACATATAGAGGACAGAAGATCCCAAACTCCTCATCCCATCTACTGTCATGCATTGCAGACATACCTTGGATTCCAGCAGGTTAATATGGAATGCATCGAACTGTTGGATTCAAGAGTCAAAGCTTCCAAAAGCCAGTGTATGGCACACAGTTGTCGGAAAAGATGTTCACTGAAAAGAAGGGAAACAAATGTGTATACTAAAAAGTCAGGGAAACAGTCAAACTGCCATCATGTTGGCTGAAATAGATACATCTAAGCATTTCCACAGCAGATTGTTTTTATTGTCGCAGTGAATCCTAGACACCTCTCAAGGTTTTTTCAATGTTGATACATAACTCTGATTCCTGAAAGCATATTTTTGGATATGAAATTTTCAAGGGACTTATTTTGGTGACGTGCTCAGTGCTTTCATACCTATGAGGGTTCCAGCATTTATCCCTTTATGGTAGGGATGCTTATGGGTTTTGGATTCTACAGTAGCTTTTAAGTTTGCATTTTTGAAAAAGCAGTGTGTGAGTTTAAAATGTTGGACCCATCTTCTTCTGAACTAAGATTATCTTTGGCATCTTAGCTTATTCCACATGCAAATGTAAATAAAGACACTTCTGGTGAGCAATTGGGTTAATGGACATAGAACACAATAGATAGTGAGTATTAGTGACTAATACAAAATATATAAATGTGTACATGGTACAGGTACTGTCTTCTCCCTCTCTCTTTTGTAGGACTACTTTTTTTAACTAGGAAAATTCTAATTTTGAGAGCCTTTCCTGAAAATGAGCATAATCTTGAAAGCTGTACCTCATAAGCAAAATTTTACACAACTTAGTGCTGAGTCAAGATCAGCAAGGCAAATGATGTGCGTTTGTGTACATATGCACATACAAACTTTTCAGTAACCCATTAGGGTTCAATCATTTCGAGTTAGAATTGAATGGTTGCTGTAAGGACAGACTATTTCACCTTAAACTCCTGAATTTCTCAGTATACAGCTAGAGCTGCTGTTCAGCTGGTAAAAATGTATGTGCTATGGGTCTGTGTTGCTGTGAATTTAGCTTACGTTCTACCAATGAAAACAGCACATAAGTCTGCCTTCAAATATACCTTTTTGCTCCAGGGGGGCTTGGAATCAAGACACTGGTATAAACTGGAGTGAAAGACCAGGTCATCTTTTTTTTCTTCTTCCCTGACTTCCTCAGGGGGTTGTCTTCTATAAGAGAAGAACTGTGGCAAAGAACAAATACTGAAGTTAAAAAAAGAGTATGTGAAATGAAGACATTGCCAATAAGACTGTTTATTGTGTTCACATCACCACACTCCCTATTCTCCTCCTCACATTAAAAAAAATCCCACGTAGGTGTATTCCTAAATTGTTAATTACTGCATTTATTATCATTTATTAATATTATAAACCTGATATTTATGTTTACCAGGATATATAATTATTACTTCTAATATGTTTACAGTGCTTTATAATTTATAATTATAGTATTATTTGTATTTACATATTTATACTACTTATTATTAGTAGTAATTAAGCATTTATGTGAAATCAAATTTGGGAGCAGGCAAAAACCCACGAGTGATTTGTTTGAGAACAGATGCTGAGATACTGCTTACATTCCATTACACTTGTTTTCTGTTGGTATCATGCCAATGGCATCAGTGGGATTATATACACAAGGCCAAAGTTTCAAGATGTGCCTATAAAATTCTGTTCAATTTTTCCTGGGTTAACATATTGTGTGCACAGAAAACAAAGAAGATTTAGTTGAAAAGATTCACCCCAATGTAAAAGAGTCTGGAGTACTGGCCAAACCAATGTAACAGAAAACTGAGCTCTTCACTGTCACAAGCCTGTCTGGCCATTTACACCCGTGCAAAGCATTTATAAAATGCTACCAAGCAAGAAAAGGAAAAGTTTACAGCTGTTTTTCCCAAATGTAAATAACTACCTGCACCTGGTGTTAGACAATGGAGATTCAAGATTAATAAGAGCAGTGAGATATTGTAGCCTGCGTATATCAATAGTACACAGAAGATAGGAGGTCCACACAATATAACATGAACATAAATTAGTATAAAACTGAAATGGTACTGGCCATTAAAAAAAAATACCTGAGAGGTTAACTGAGGTCTGAGTGGTGGGTGAGTCTTAAAGCTATATGCAGATTTCTTTAGCAGAGACTTCCTAGATGAATGCATCATTCTAGATTAACATTTCCCTTCTATATCTGAAGCAGTTTGGGGATGCCAGCTTACTGCTGCCTACTGTGAACTTACAAATAGTTGGACCAAGAGCTGAGGAGTGTGCCCCAATCATTCCACTGATACAAATTTTCTAAAGCAAAGCAGCAACTATAAATGGTACATACAATGCTGGCATCTCAGGACTACATTTACACAGAGATCAACATGTCTATTTTCTTCAGTTAATTAAGAAATGAATAAGCTTACATATTGTTTTATCTAACAAAGGAGATATTTAACAAAGATATAAGCTGGCAGGTGTTCCTGCTGTCCCAAAAGAAATTTCTTACACAAAACCACAAGAAGTGGTTTTCTTCATTCAGATAATCTTAGATAAATTGTAACTGCAAATTTGTACTTATTAGAGGTGATCGGGCATGAATTCCACAGACTTTGTGGTTCACAACAACATGTCTGTCTCGTCCTTCCTCAAATCACACTTCTGATTTTCTCTTCTCTGTAGCCCTAATGAACAGCAGAATGCCAGAACAGACAGTGGGACCACGGTATACACATTGACATGTTTGACGAGTCCATATTCCTGCTAATGAGGAATAACTAATATTTACTTCTACTTTGTCTACTCTTATGATAAGAAGCTGTTACCAAGTTAAGAGTACTGATACATTCAAACATTCAAAACAGTTGATAACACAGTTAAATGCTACAACAGCAGTAAAAAAGTCCCAGTCGAGGGACTAATACTTGCTGTTGTCTTACAGGGAAATAGAGGAAGCGAGGTGGGAAAGGCCTCCATTCAGCACTGTAATCTGTGCATATAGAACCATGCCATTTCACCCGCTGTGAACGACTGAAGCCAGACATCATCTGTTAAAAAGACACTTTGTGCCCCAAAATTTTAACACAGAGCTTTTCCTATTCCATGAGGTTCCTACTTTTTGAAGTCAGCACTGTGAAAGTTAGGAGTGAAGTAAGTTTCCACAACAGAAAACTACCTGTATTTTGCATCTAGGCTCTCCTGCCCTGACCCCCTTAACGTCTTTCCTACTGCAGACAAGCACAGGTATAGCAGCACACAACTGGAACTAACTTGAGCTGACAGTTCCTGCATGTGTGTAAATCACATGGGACACTTTGAATGAGTAAAGGCACACCTGTCAAAGCCACACATTTCTTGTTTCACATGTGCTTCACTGTGTACTCCCATACCACCCAACACACCCTGGAGTTGAGAAAATTCTCCATAAAACTCCTCAACCTGTTAAATCTAATGATTCCCCTATTAGAATTGTTGGCAGATGTTACAAGGTCTTTCCTCTAAAAATGAAGTTAAACTCTCAATTAATATTAGTTTTAATACTAGTGTTAAACATCACGTCGAAAATATTACAGTATACCAGGATTACACAATGAATTTTTGCTAGTGTAGATTTTGATGTTAGTCGTAAGAATTTTTAATAAATTTTTACAACCCGCACAAAATCTTGGTGCAGATGTAGAATTAAAGTGGCTTTGTCAGTATCCACCCACAAGCCTGGTATACTCTGCACTAGTAAAAGCTTTTTTACTGCTAGGAGAAGCTATACTTAACCGAAGATAATTTTGCCTATGTAGGTATATCTTCATAAAGGAAAGAGGAATGTCAAACCTTTTTAGGTCAGCCTTACTGAAGAAAGAAGCCTTTCCTTACAAGAGAAAATAAATTACTTCAATAATCTGAATGGTCACAATAATAAATGCAATGGTATATTTCACATCAGTAATAAGTTATCTGTCTGCAATAAGTGTGGATTAGCTGAGTTGTGGGCAGATAGAACAGTTACATATAAAAAAGAATAATATGCATGAAGTTTGCAGAAAGCTTTCAGGGAGGTTCTTGTGTATTAAACTCTTTTTTTTATTATTTTTTAATAAAATAATTTTGTTTACCTCAAATGTTCATGTAGCTTTCATTAACCTAGGATCAAAGTGTTTCATATTGCCATTTAAATAATTCAGTTGTAGGTGACTTAAGTAAGGAGAAAGTTTTAGATAATGCACACAGCAGAAGCTAACATTCCAGAATACTTTGACTCATACTCTATACTTTTTCTCCTTCCATAACACTATCACCCAGTAATACTGTATTCCTTTCACATCTTTTCTAGCTATTCGGCTAGTGACTGTTTAGAATGCTGGATATTAAATGTTACTCTAGTAAATATGACACTTTTCTATTCAGAAACTCTCAGCCCATCTATGCTACTTGTTTGCTGTTTGGTCTGGGTTTCATATTAACTGGAAAGATATTATTTCTTATTTTTTAATAATGGTTATATATTATCCCTCTTTATGACTAGGGTGTGACTGCGTCTCAGATGAGTCTGGAGACTGAGTTTTCCAACTTGAGAGTCAGTTCATGGCAAAAAGGTGAGTGAGAATCAGCTAGTACCTAGGAGTGACAAAAGCCACAACAAGCTGATGAGAAAAGCTGTTAGAAATGGGTAAGCTTTTGATGCCATGAAGTCTCCAGCTCTAGAACAGCTACTCTGTCCTGATGAGCAAGTATTTAATTATCACATAGTGAAGGTTGACAAATGGAAGACAACTACATTGTTGCTAGAGGCATTAGAGGTGCACTGAAAAGACCAGTGTGAGCCAAAGGACTGAAGACTACCTCATGATCAAATGGAGAGAAAACCTGAAGAAGGTAGTAATAGGTCTGAACTAGGGAAGAAACCCATTCTGCAAGCTAAGCCACTTACTCTGCTGAATGTATTTCTTTTTTATGCGCAATGCTGTCGTCCTACTGTGGGAACAAAAGCATTGCACAAACTCACCAGGTCTCTTTCCTTCTCAGAGAAGCAGTTCTGAGCTGTCTGTGGAAGCTGAGTTCCCTAACCTTCTGCCTACTGAATTTCTTCCTTTTTAAACAGCATCTGAAGCTGTTTCATTCTTCCATGCTTGCTAAGTTTACAGCTGCTCACCCCAAATTTTAAGCATTTTCTCTTTCTAGTTCACACAAGTAGTAATATTCTGCCTCAATACCAAGTAATAACAGAAATTGGAAATTGCTGGTTTTTAAAACCACTGCCCTCAGACCACCAAAAGCCCTCTGAGTTAACTTACGTGTTTATTTCTTCTTCTGACTCCTCTTCAGCAGAGGAGTATTTGGGTGGCTGGAACTCAGACCTCCATCTTGTGCCCTGAGCCTGCTGGGCTGCTTTCAGTGTGTTCTTCCTCTCCAGTGACTCCTGATGAAGTATATGAAAGTACTCTCCACCTTGCTTCACAGAATTGACGTGATGCCTGACAAAAATCATCACAAGTTGTCAGTGTACTAAAGACAAGCTTTCAAACTGACTGATTTCTCAGTTGCCCACCAACTTAATTTTTAACAGATTTCACATTCTTCTATATTCAAGAGTTCAACATTAGTATTTTCTTCTGCAGTATGATAACAAAGGACAACAATTCCCCAGTATAAGCTGGGAGATCTTTCCCTTATCTCTTTCAGCACCACACAGGTTAACTATTGGATGTCTTGAACTGCATCAGTTTGTCTACTACTTGATTTAAAAGCACCCTAATTCTAATTTATAGCAGCCAGTTCACCACTGGGCCCCTCACTGTCTTAAACTCAGCTGTCAAGAGCCTGACAGGCACTGCCCTGAAGCTACCTGTTAGCTGCTAAATTCCACTTTCTGTCAGAAGGCTGCATTGTTAGTAACAGGGAAGGTGCCAGTGAAGCCTGTGAGTGAGTTGAAGACAACAGGCAGGGTATTACTGCAAGAGAAGAAAATAAAGAAGAAACCATAATGCACTCCCTGTCGGATGACAACAGGGGTAAAAAGAAGTGAGCTAGGGCAGTGAAAGGGATATGGCACACAATTACTCTATAGCCTTTGATTAAAATGTTAGCAAGAATGTAGCAGCTGATCCAAGCCAGACAAGCATACTATCCAGGCATAGGACACATCCCTCTAAGTTAATGTGTTGCTGACTTTTCAATCAAGTGTCATCAGACTGTATTGATTCTTTCAAACACAATCTAGGCTTGAAAGCTGGGCCTCATTTGTTTTACTGACAAGTAATAACTCCCTTTTCTTGTCAGACCTGTATTAAAGAACCTGAAGGTCATATAAGGTGCAAATTTCAGGCATCAAATTCACAAGTTCTCAAGGGGAACAGTTTACTCCTTCCTTGCTTCCCTCGATGAAAAACCACTTGCACAATTTAATGTCAACAAAACCAAAAACCCAATCCCCAAACCATTATTTTTTAAGTTCAGCAACTATAAACACAAGCCTGAAAACATTTCCAGTTCAGGTAGATAACCTATCCGCTATATATTTTTACACTAACTTCGGAAAAAGAAGAAAAAAGATAAGAAAATAAGATATTCCTGATAAGAAATGCTGCATGCTTCAGAAAAGCGTAAAGATTTCGGAGTCATGTCAGGCTGGCTTAACGTTCTTCTTAAGAACCTAGTATTTCGCAAAACAGACTCCTCTTGGAATCCTAGAAAACGTGTAATGGCCTCAAATTCTTGCTTTATGTCCTTTTTCAGTATTTTTCTCTCTCTTGTCATCTATCAAGATACTTGTATGTAAAAATATTTTTCCGTGTCACAGTTCTTTCCCTACATTTCTGCACCCACTAATGTAAACCTTCCTAAAGAGCAAACCCCCTGCTGTAGATGTGTATTATAATGCCACAGATAGCGAGCAGTGAGGTCATTACATGAATCAAAGACAAGTGGTAGAGAAAGATAATTATAAACTAGAAAGTTCTTTCACACTACCAGCCATAACCAGTATTATTGGAGCAAGATGCATATGTGGGAAGTATAATCAGTACTTTTTCTTAAGGCTAATCTAATATAGAAGGCTTTAAGATGTGTATACCAAAATCAAGGATCACTCTCATATATCCATAGGAATAGGAAATGTTATGCACACTTGTGAATGAACATTTTTTGTCTATGACTTCCTTGAAGTCTCAGGTATTAACAAAAAGCAGCTCTACAGTCTGCAAGTACAGAAAAAGAAATAAAATAGATTTAATGTTCTAGAATGCAACATATTAAAAAAAATCTGACATAACTACCTGATTTAAACAAAAAAATCCTCATCCTCTCATAATTCCATATAATTATTTCTGGGATATTTATGAATGACCCTAAAGGTTCATGGACTCTTGTCAGCCAAACAGTAAAATAAATCCAAACTGAAAATACAGAGGTGACCAATGTACTTTTCTACACTGTAGATTTACAGTATATTGCTGGAATAGGATATCAAATATTTCTTCATTTAAATTCTGGCATCACAATACTCTGTTTATACAAAACTTAATAAATTTAGCTGCACTGTCTATTTGACAAGTAGGTGAGAATCGTTCATTAAAATGCAAATATAATAGAGATGAAATTTGGAATACATTTATTAAAGTAATTGAGCTTCAGTCAACTGTAGTCACAACACACATTTTCAACTGCTGTTCAGAAAAGAAGGATTTGTCTTATTTTTCTCAGTTAATATCTTTATCAGCACAAAAATTAAAAGAGTTTCCTGAGCAAAAGTAATGTACCACAGAATACTTCAAGTTTTCTCTACAGCAATATACTCTTACAGATAAGGTGACATGTGCAAAGGAGTGACCCAGTTGGGTACTACAATACAGAAACAAGAGTATTTTTAGTGCTTGGTGTAAGTACGTTCTTATTAAATTACTCTTTAAATCCTTTAGGGACTCAAGGTCATCAGTTAATTGTAATTCATGGCCATTAAGGTATTGGGAAACTGAACTTTTACTGCTAAGATTTGATATTCTTGCTGCCTGCCTTTGAGTAAGAAATGACTCACAAAAATAAGAGGAAATCATAAATTTGTCTTAATTATAATTTAGGTGCTAGAAAACATTAAGAAGCTATAATAATAATGTCAGAAATGTTTGCATCAGGGTAAAGACAAGCTAGATATTTACAGCTTTTTTTAACTTCTGTTTAGAGATACCTAATTTAAGTACATTGGGTCATCTTCACTAAATTCAAAGGAATCATACTAAGAATGTATTTGTCCCACAAGATAAAAATCTTACAACCTCACACCTACTTTGTACGTAAACAAATTCGGTGGGAGATGGTTTATAAAGGAATGACATGCACTCCTGAACGCGGAATGCCAAATCCTTGCTCAGGTAAGCTGTGATTTATAACTCCAGCCTGAACAGAGCTGCTAGAAAGATGGGCAGAAGGCTGCACACCCACGTGGCTGCCCCTCTGCTCAGCAGCTGTATTCAGTAGGGCAGGTGGTGTTACCGGGGTGCTTCAGTCTCATTCACTCTTCCTGCTAACCTCCCTCTGTCCCATTCCTCGAGGTGCAAAGTAGCAGCAGTCTGTCTACACCAGCTTGATTCTCTGCTGAACCTTCTATTATGCTTGATGCAAACAAAACCTGCAAGCTGTAAAATAACTATGTATCTATTAAAAAATTTAGCTACATACAATATTTTTCTGATCATGGAAATTGTCAGCCACTGTTTCATAAAATGGCTTATTCAAGTTTTTTACCTTAATGGATACAGCCTTTATATTAATAAAGCTAATGACTGAACATCCCCTGCTCCATAGAAAGTATGTGGCCTTTTCCAGGGGCTTATAACCAATTGTAAATATAAATGAAACCAATGTGGCATTGCTCTGAAAGCCACTGAGCACAGACTTTTTAAATGCCATTTCCTGTATTTTCATAAAAGCATTTCAATCTGCATCTGCAACAACTCCCTACTGGAGCAGTAAAAGCTCCTCTTTGGGCACAAGACCAGACCCTGCTGAGGGTACTGCAAGGTGAGCATCAGCTGGTCTCCACCTAAATCTTTGCACTAGTGACAAACTGAATATGAGCAAATGCTTCCCGGGTGAAAAGCAAGCGCAATTTTATGCACACTGCCACTTAAAAGCATCTTGTAAGTAAAAATTTTCTATAGCAGAAAAAATAATACAAGCAACAATCCATTTCTGTATAAAACAAAGCACAGGAAACTTGGAAACTACAGTAAACACAGCTAAACTGTATTCTGAACATTGCAGACTCAAACCATGGATTAAAACCCAGTATAATTCTTCTAAATGAACACTTAGCATTAACTGCAGCCATGCCATCATGAGCTGTGATCCCACCACAAATCTCAAATGAGGCTGATGAGTATTTGGATCCTGAAGAATTCAAAGAAATACCCACTGAAGGAAGTGGTGAGAGCAGCGAGCTTGCTTCACTTGGATTATACTTGAAATCTATGCCCTATGCTAGTTGTAGGGGGCACTTTGGTACTAGAGGGTCTGTCTTTTTTAACACATAATATGGAAGTCCTGACAACCTGAAGTTATTACAAATCCTATGGTAATCTTTGCAGGAGGGCAAGCATTACCACCTGCATTCTCATCAGATTTTAATTGATAAAATGTCACTGTCCTTGCTGCTGTTTCAGTTGGAATAGGACACTTTTTTTAATCACTCCACTCCCCCAAAATACTATGTTCTGTGTGCTTGCATTAACATACATCAGACTCCATTTGAGCTGTTGCTGCATTCTAATAATAGCTGTAGTAATTCTTATATGTCCCTTAACTTTCTGACAAGGCACTGCAACACCTAAATACCTAATAATTGTAAAACAGTAGGAAATGCCACGATAAAAGAAAATCCATATGCACACAGCGCTTTTCTTATTTACAAAGCACACACAGAACAATAGGAGGGCAAACTCTGCATTTGTTGTAAATTGTCAACAGCGATACTGATTTATACCAGTGGAGAACCTGTTCCATTCTCTTATCAGTAAATACTGGAGCTGCTGACTATTTCACTCAGTTCTTTAGTGCCTTACATTCAGCATTGTAATCTATGCCAGTATGTCCCAAATTTATTTACATAAAGTCTGCTTCACACATTTCCTGAGGGTTCTAAGGCAGTTTCATTGTAAATGAGAATTAGTACATTGTTCACTTAAAACATACTCAGTGAGTTATTACAGGGTTACACTACTTACCTGCTGAAATTACCAAAAGCTGTGGAGTTAGATTTACATGGTGGTGAACCTGAGCTACCAAGTCCTACTATTGAGCTCCGGGTTTGGGGCATATCCTGAAAGCTTGGCACGTGGACAATAAAAAGCTAGCAACTATTCACAATTAACATGGAGATACTAATGTAAATTAGTTATGAATTCTGGTTTGGTAGTGCTTACAGCCAAGTTAGAGATACAAACAGATACAGAGGCAATGGAGAGTCAGGAACACACTGGTTACTACTATTTAACGGTTCAGTAATTACACAGTAAGAACCAAATGGGTAAATACTCATACATCTAGTCTTAGAAGACCAGATGACAATGACATTAAAATATATTAAATGTAGTTACTAACCCACAGAAACTCAGACATATGTCACTGATCATTTACCATACTGAACCATTAACCATTCTGGCAAGGAACTAAAGTAGTACCGTAACAACATCTGTCTTGAGTAGCTGAAGACATACAAACAATCTGGAATACCCACATTATTTCAGATGTAGATTCCCATTTTATTCTCCTGCAGATGAGTACAATATTGTCTACCCAAATGTCTCTGTTTAAAAACCAAAACCAGGATATGCATAATGGAAAAATGCATATTATCACATGAAAATCTGACCATAAAGTCCCGAAACAAGTGAAGTTAAAATAAGACATGAGTGAATTTGTGGTATTTTCAAAGAAGGTTGTACAGCAGGAAATAAGGATCTTCAATAGTCAAAACAACACCCCACACTTTTATAATAGATATTGCTAGGTGAATGTATTAATGTATTACTGCATATTTAAAGATGTCTCAGAGTGGTTTTCAATTAACTACAAAGGCATTAAAATACAGAAGATGATGCTTCCATTATGAAATGAGACAAAACCTCTACTTTGAAAATGAGGATAGGTTCTCTAACATTGAGAAGCACAAACATAATTGGCTATCTGGAGGTACAAAGAACAACATACCAAAAACAATAGCTTATTTTTAGTTGGAAATGTGTTCTCAACCTAGAAAGAATGGAGGGCAGCAATTTCTCTTTTAAGAAGTCTCAGAACATAAGAACGGGCGCACACACACCCAACCCTCCACTTGTGCCATGCTGTAACTCCTATTCCTGGTGATCTTCATACAAAGGTTTTCTTTAGGTGTAGGCACATTTAGGCTTCCAGCTCTTGGTGTCTCTGGAGGGGTACATAAACACAGGTGAGTGGGGGAAGTACTTCCAGAGCAGCACAGAGAAGACAGCTTTGTACTGATAAAGGGCAGAAAAAGATATCTGCGAGATTTCAAGGCTTTGCTTTAAATTATTCTCCAAAAAGCTGTGGGGAAACTATTACTAGAACTTCAAGAGAAAAATTCACCTGGAGATTTCTGGGCTTTCCATTTTTTTTGCTGTAAGAATGTACAATAACAACTTTATGTTCATATTACTGACAAAAACTCACTGAGTGGAACTTCACTTAAGTCACTGATCCTCTACCAGAAAACACTGCTGATTCCAAGATTTTTCACATGAAAGTAGAAACCACTCCTCACAATCTAGTGTCTTACCTTACCACACAAAGGTGTTTACAGAACAATGACATATTACTACTAAATAACAGAAACCCCATTTTAAGCATTAGCTTTGTTCAAACATTCAGTGACGATGTGTCACTTTGTATCATAATATGTGGGATTAGACTGCTGTATTTAGACAGATAGTAAAGTCTCATGAGCAATGGACTAGTTCCACTTATGAAACTTCAGACATAAACAAACATATTTTTGCACAAAAGACAAGGAGATTGAGACTCAAATGCATAGCCTGGAAAGGCAGAAATGTTGATGGGAATAGCAGTCTTTCAGTGATTGATGATAGAGGTAATGATTCATACATCCATACACTTAAATGGTTGTCTTTGCCAATGACTGCTGTCTAATTAATGCGAGCCATCATTCATGTAAAAGAAAGTTTTTGCTTCTGGAAAAAAAAATGCTGGAAACTGCCAGAAGTGAGAGTCTAGAAACATGCCAGTTAGAGTGATTTCTGCCAAGCAGTAAAAGGGCATAAAACACTGGTTTCCAAGCAACTGACATTATGAAGTATTAAATACATTGGAAACTAATATTGTCAGACAAACATTTCACCTTCTCAGTATTGTCTCAGGCTCTCCTTTGTTTCTTAACTCTACGTTGCCTCTTCTCCCTGCTTTTACAGACTCCACTGTATCTTCCAGTAAACCATATGAATTAAGGAATGCCAATTTATCATAATCTCTATACACTAACATCTTCTTTATCTGCATATGTTAGAATAGGATTGTATAGATTCACAGGTAATGACAGACAAGGTCATAACCAAAACTCTAAAACCAACACATTTCTTGCCATTTAAAATGTTCCAGTAGCAGCTGCCATTTCAATCACAAAATTTAAACAGTTTTGTATTAAATCAGCTACACGGCCCTGCTCTTTGGGTAACAGTCAGTCTAACTGCTGTTGCAGGCATAAAGAATGCATTAGTAGAGGCTGGGCTTTCTGCATGCAGAGTGACTTGTTTAGAGATCTGCCTTCAGGAAACTTAAACCATTTTAAAGATTCATCCAATTTCTAATTTAAAACATAAAAAGCAGCCAGTTAAAGTGCCAGCAGTTTGACATTTAGCTTTATTTAACTAGCACAGCACAGTGAGACAGATGCATGGGAGCCTTTTTCTTAAACTATGGGAAATGCAGTGCAGAGGTTTAGCATGCCCTTTTTCCAAGCAAAGGCTTGACCTGCTCCTGGAATGGCATGGACACTTCCCCTCTGAGCTTGCAGCTCAGAGCTCTGGACTCCTAGCCACCACTGGCTGAGGATGACCACAACTTGCCGTTTTTACACAGGCACCTATGCTTAGATGACAGTCACTGCGCTGTTTGCAGTTTCTATCCCCTTTCCCACCTTTGTGGTGGCTTGACCTTGGCTAAATGCCAGGTATCCACCAAGTCACTCTATCACTTCCCCCACCTTTCCCCTTGTTTCCTCAACAGGGCAAAGAGGGGAAAGAAAATAAGATAGACCAACCCTTGTGAGTAAAACAAAAGCAGTTTTAATATAATCAAAGCGAAGCAAAGGTCCACACGCAGAAGCAAAAACAAAACAGATTTATTCTCTACTTCCCACGAAGAGGCGCTGTGGGGCCTTCTCAGGAAGCGGGGTTCCCATACATGGAGTGGTTGCCTCGGAGGACCAAGGGTGACCCCCCCCCTTCCTCCTTTCTCCCAGCTTTATACTGAGCAGACGTCACATAGTCTGGAATGTCCCTTTGGTCAGTTGGGGTCAGCTGTCCTGGTGTGTCCCCTCCCGAGATCTTGCCCACCCCATCCCACTGGGGGAAAAAATGTTGGAAAGGGGCTTGGTGTTGTGTAAGCACCACTCAGTAGTAGCCACACCACCAGGGTGCTACCAACACCCTGCCAGCTCCCAACGTAAAACACAGCACCGTGAGGGCTGCTATGGGGGAAAACCAATTCCAGACCCAGTACACTTTTGCACAAAAAAAAGTATTTACAGCTATTTGAAACAATATGCTTATTTTTTAAGCACTCTTTTTTTGTGGCGATGTTTAACAAGAGTATTTCCAGTACACTTGCATCATCTTGGTGTGCTGAGTTAGTCTACAGAAATGATTTATGGCAACCTGCTTTTATTATGGATTAACAACTACAAGTTTCCAATACTTTGGTGATCTCTTTTGCGATGTAACTGTTCCTACATCTTTCTACAGCTTATTAGTTATAAAGACTTCTACTTTCTTGGTTCTCATACAACACATTCTCATGCAAGTCTGGCTTCCTTAACATTATTTCTGGATTACAGTTACAGATGTCATTGAAAAAAAGGAATAAGAAAGGGTCTCCCTCAGAGCTAAATGTCGTTTCAAAAGGGCTGTGCTTCTTGAGTTTGCTTTGTTTTAGTAAGAATAGCAATAGAAATAAAAACATAATTCCTAGCTCAACGCTAAAGATATTTGAATGCTCAAGGACAAAGGTGGTGTCTTTTCTGCCATACTGTATTCCACCCACTGAATCTGATGTGGGAAATACTTAATCAAGTAAGTCAGAGCTACTTTGTGTCGACATGGGCATCTCCACTGGAAGTAAGATATATTGATCTACAAAGAAAGATGAATTATCATTATCTGCAGATTTCCCAAATGGTTTTTCATTTTATGCTGCACAAAGATAAAAGCAAATTCCTTCCTACATTTTAATGCTGTGTTGAGGTAAAATGATATCTGAGAGCTGACAGGTGTCTCCCTAAAGTGACTGGGTACAACTCATCAGTAAGGATGAGCTGGTACAACTTTCTACTTGGGACCAGCGACTGACAGTTTTGAAAGGTGAGTAGTTTGAGCAACCCCTGCATTCTGTCATCATCCTCTTTTATATCATGATGAGGACTCAAGAAAGTATAAGAGAATATTACTGAGAGGAGGTATGAGGTCATAATTATAAGGTATATCTTCAGTTTAATTATGCTTTTAATGTGTAAGGTAGAATATTAAAGCTTTATGAATGCAGCTAAGTCTGTTCCGGTAATGACTCTTCAAACATTTTTAAGATAATTTAAAAATTCATACCGCTGTGCTATGTCACTGTGATCATTAAAAAACTTCCTCACAGTTTGTTCCATTATAGTCTTTCATACAAACAAGCTGCAAGATCACAGGCACTACTTCTTGTGAATATGTATCAATTAACGCCCAATTAAGACAACTGCTGCGTGTTCCTTTTCAATCAGGAGGAGGAAAAGCAGCAAAACCTAAATCCACAAAAGGTCATTTGTATTCACTGACTCCCTGTAGTATGTATTAGCATGCTGCTCTGCTAGCCTGACTGCTTTAGTTGAAATTAAAAGTTGCCACCCTGGAGAAGAAAACTCCATTTCTATTCTTTCTTTCTTTCCTGCATTTTCCATTCTGCTTCTTTTTTTCTAAAGTAGCTCCTTTTCTATAGTCTGAAATTGTTACTAAGAAATATTACTGACATGTCCTTTGGTCCAAACCAGCAGTGCAGTCATTCTCACTTGAAATTACCTCTTCCCACAACTTTGTATCTCTTCATTTGGTTAACAAGTCTGGAGGTTTGATTTCTTTGCTCTTCTTACTGTTTTGTTTTGGTTTTTTTTCTATGTGCAGATTCAAAGTATCACTGTGCAAACACTCAAGATGAAGGGCTAGCACATTGTCACTGTTAAAAGGTCATATAATGACACTCAAAGATTATTTCCAGACTTATGCCACACAATAAAAATTTAGAAGTCAGTTAATGTATACCTTTGATTTCCAGATATCAAGTCTATGGGATATTTTCCCTGCATACTGGGTTATTTGGCTACTGTAATTTCAGAAAGCATTAGAGAAGGTGAGTTCCTATTTCAGAAATCAGTTTGTCTGACTTCTAAAGCAAATTTCTCCATAGCCATTATAGCTTATATCATACCTCACTTCTTAAATAATATAAAATGTGGGATTCATGATTTAATTGCCACAGTAAATAGAATAAATTATATCAGGTGTGTTACAGGATCCCTATGAGGATTAAAATGTAAAAAATGTGTGGTATTACATGATATGGGGAGGCAACTTCATTTGAGCATATATTCAGACAACAGTGCTTTCCAGAGACTAGCATTAAAGTGACCATTGCCTATACAAGAGCAAAAAGGCACATTTCCCCTGAATGTACTAAGCAGCCTTGACTACACCCTGACCATACTAAACTCCTGATCTTCAAAAAACAAATGTGTGTACATGTATCATTTACTGTTGAGTAAATATAAAAAGTAAATATACATTTATTTGTGTGGTAGCTCAAGATTTAATATTCCCTTACTTCATCTTCCATCTCCTTCAAATGTCATGGAAAACTTGTGGTGAGGAATGTTTCCACCCAGGCATTTGAAATCACATGAAGCTAGTTTGGAATGCAACTGTGAATTAAATTTATGGGACGAGAAGATGGCAGTGTTGTACATACTTTAATAGGTAGGTATTGTCTTACTTATCAGCACTTCAAACTCTGCTTGGGATAAAGTAGAGTTGGGTTCTTTCCATCTTTCACATCAGTAAAAAGGATTCTGCAAGCCAAATTAAATATTTAACAACAATTGCACAACAGCACATCTGCAGGTGTGGTGCTGGTATAACTGATCAAGACATAACAGACAATTCTGTAGATAATGTACATAAAGGAATATAATCTTGTTTGTCCCTTTAGCTGGATTGGCTTCTGGAGGTGAGAAGCGATGAAAGACTAAAACCTGGGCATTTAATCACTCAGAGAAAAGATATGACATTGCAACACATTAGGATCAAATCTATTCACATCATTAAAAATCTACATTTAACATAATTTTGCAGATTGCATTACCATTAAAAATTCAGTGGAAGGCAAATCTGCATTTACCTTAATGTGGTACAGGAAACAGAAATGTCTTCAGTTAAAAGTAGGCTAGACTAAACACTTCATCTCTTATAGGAAACGACTGCACTCACGCAGAGTAATGGGCTGGCTCTTTTAAGAAGTCTTTCCCTGGAGCTTCTAATTTAGTAGGCCAGTTTTGAAAATAAAAATAAAAGTCAGATAAACAGAGGCATCACTGAAGTCTAGAAGAATAAGTAAAGCATTTATGTACCTGAGAAACCCAGGTTCCAATTGTAGCTGTCCCAGCGATAATTAATCTTACATCCCCAATTTGACTTTTATAATTTACTTATGAGAGTAATAATATTTATCCACCTAATGCCTAGCAGTGCTGCAGGGATTAATGAGACAATGCTTGCATGTACTTGAGTACCAAGTATTGTAAGATTTATCATACTAACATCCCTAACGGCATAAGATATTGGTAATAAGATTAAAATTTTTTAAAATCATTTAAATGGGAATGTTAAGAAAAAATATGCCCTATACGTAAAAGAAAAATAATTTTTTTTGCTTTCAGTGACAAAAGCAATCCTCATTCACACTCTGCCATCCATATCAATTCAAAACTATGTATTTCTGCACTGAGTTTAGTTCAGATACATTGCCTAAAATTTACAGTTTACTTGACAGAGTTGCAGAGGGGTCAAGTGATTTGCACAAAGTTACATAAAAAGTTAGCTGCTAGCCAAGAGTTAGGATCAGTACCTTGACACTTCATTTGTTCAAACTGTAAATTGTAATGAAATGAGTTTCCAGCTTGCTTCATCCAAATGTCTAAAAAACCAATCAATTATTTAGGTTTTAAAAATCAAACCTTTCAGTACCAAAGGTGATGGTGATTTTCATCCCACAGAACACTTGCAAGTATTTTTTGTCCTACACATTTAAAAATAAAGAACATAAAGAAACCAAAAGCAAGCTCCAAGCACCTGCAACTCGTATATCAAGAAGTAAACTGATCTTTGGCAGGTTATCATCAAAAGAACTTTAACTTGACCTCAAGGAGACAATCCCACCGAAATTTAGCAACGAACAATGAATGCAGGCAGTCAAACGTAACTAACATTGCATTTATGGCAAACCCGAGTCATGCTTTATTAAAATGGCTTATCTAACCTTCAAAGTACCCAGCAGTTATTATTTTGTTTATGTTTATTACTATTTTTGGCCAAGTTTATCAAGTGAAAATTCACTAAAAGTGAATTAACAAAGCAAATAATAAAAATAATTGAGGGCAGAGAAGGACAAAGGGAAAGAATGCGAAATTTAATATTATCATGAGTAACCAGTAAAATTTAGAAGTTGCTCTGATGTAAAAATTTGAGAATATTTAAAAATGCTACATTGCTGTGAAATGTAAAGTTCCGATTCCTCTACAGTACTATATGCAAAGAAACTACTTTTCTCTAACTTCTTTGGGATTTATACAGTTACAATCTCAGGCAGACAATGGAAGAGCCTAAATTGTCTTCAATATGTTATGCTAATACAGTATCATGTGTTCTCTTAACTGCCACATTTGCTTAGGTTTAACCTAATTATTAAGTTTTTATATAGATGTCTGTCTTATTGCTGCTTGCTTTAATTCAATTAGTTTTATCAAGTGAACACTCTTCAAAGACTTAAAGTCTAGGAACCTTATAAACACTTGTGTAATCTGTACCCTGCTGGGGCTGGCAGTGGTAATTTGTCAGTTTTATTTGCAGCAGGCTGTAACTAAACCTTGCCAGATGTAAATCATCTTTTTGTACTACTGCTTGCTGTTTCAGTTGCAAATGAATCCCATTTCTTAGCTTAACACTCACATCAAGAAAGCTAGAAGGTTCCAGGAAAATTTAGAAAACCCTAGAGTCACCTACTACAATGCTTATTATGCCGTCTAAGAGCTGTTTAAGTTAATACTTTGCAAATAGAGTGAATGGTCTCTGTAGGCAAGTTTGGAGTGCAATCAGAATGTGTGATTGCAACAGAAGAGCATATTGAAGCCTCAATCTTGTCAACTTATGCACCACCGGTAGTGACAACGGTGAAACATGGGTGACAACACAGCCTAAGTACATTGAAGAGTATGAGTGCCTAAATGGGAGAGTAGTCTTTGCCAAAGTCTTTTCCCATTAGGTCTCCCTGGGTTTTGGTTTTGTTTTGGTTTTTTTTTTTTTCTTCAAATAAGACCATAAGAAATGCCCTGCTGGGACAGAACTTTGTGTCTAGTGGCAATAGAAGATACTTTCTAGGAAAAGCATGCACACTGAGCTACTTTCTGTGGTCAGCTCCATAAAATAATGGTTGCTGCCAAATTCAGCTGGCTAAAAGATATATAAAATCCCAAATCCATATCCTATTGTTACAGGTCACTACCCATCAGATAAGGGGCACAAAAATCTATTCCTTCCACGTCAGCATCTTCCTGAGACTCAAGTTGGTATATCCCAAATCAGTCTCTGCAGGTATTTCTGTAATGGTGGTAGATATTTTCATTATTATTTTCCATGACATAATGGACATTGCTCATTTCTGACTACTTTATTACCAAATCTTGGCACAGCACTGTGTCATGCAAAGGACGTAACAAACAACTTTATAAAGAACACTAAAACCATATAGTATTAATATAGACAGAGCTATCAAACAAATCATTCCTCGTACAGCACTGACGATATTTTCAGTATATACAAAGCCTACAAAAGGAGGATTGTAAAGCATCTTTTCTAAGCTGTTAGTACAGTTGATTATTTTGCTTATAATCCAACTGCTGCCTCTGCAGAACCGAAGTTTCCTTTAGCCTTGACTGGCCGATTTTTGTGTGCACTGGATTCCCTTACCTTGAGTGAGCTAGAGCTTTACTAAGAGTCCTCAGCTCCTTTTCTGTTTCTTTAAATGGGGAGAGCCTCTTCACTGGTTCCAGAGGATCAGACTGAAAGTGATCAAACTGAAAAGAAATATTATTGTATTAATTAAGATGAGCTTAGCATAAAGAAGGTATGTGAAATCTCATGGTTCAGTTTTAATCACCAAATATTTTCTGAGATGATCATCATCTGGGACAGCATTATGTCATTTCACAAGCATGTAAACAAGCTTTATATGATACTGCTGTACATGTCCATGTGTACATGTGTTCCAACAGCTTTTAACTCATTAGCTGACTTCAAGTTTGACAGAGATCTTACAGGCAGTTAAGCACCCACAAGCTTCATTAAACTATGAGGCAGGAAGAAGAGACTGTTCAATGGCCTAGACTTAAGGAATGACTGCTGTGAGTGCTTATGCATTAACAAACTACAAAAAGCATGCATAGAAGAGAAATCTTTTAGAAGTCCCAACCCAGAAAATATTTCAGACTCAAAGCAAGGAGGTTGACATTCATAAAAACCAAAAGAATTAGAAAAACTCCACAGACAGAGCTGGGTTTGGAGCACAGAACATAATGGGTTTATTATTTTCTTTATTTTTTAAGAGTGTACAAACCAGGTCAGCAGTTTTACATAAGGGAATTAAAATCACCTGCTTAATACATTTTTCAAAATGCCTGCAATTATTTTTTTTTTCTGAGCAGCTATGGAACTGAAAAACATGGGAGATGAAAGCTTATATTTGTTGTTGAACTAGCCCTGGCTTAGAAGCACCCTTGGGGTTTCCAGAGAACAGCTACATCAGTTTTGTAGAATTACAGCTACATGCTGTGCATATGCAGTGTTTCTGTATGTTTTAGGTAATAAAATATGCAGCTGAGGCAGTGTTCAATGTGCAAAAAGTACACAGCTAGATTGCTATCCATTGGGAGGGGCAGTGATGGTGTCTGGAGACTGAGGGGCAGCCTAAGGTATTCCTTGAGGCAGATCTGTGCATTTCATGAGTGTCTTATTTTTCTGGACACCTTAAATTCCCAGTAAAGGAAATAAAGATGATCCTTTATTATGCACTCAAGAAAGTATGCAATAGGATAACACAGATCTCAGTTGGATCTGTGCAGAGAAATGCTCACCTACTCAAGAGGCTGTAATTCTTATTTCAAATCTTTATGCACATCTGAGCGTACTGGTTTTGATTGCTGAAACAGGTGGCACTCTGCATATGGACAACACTTATGATAAGATTGAGCCACATACTTTACTCCTTTTTAGTTGTGGGGTTTGGGTTTTTTTCTTTTTGATTCTGAGAACATTCTGGAAAGTGCAAACAAAAGACAAGACTTCTTTTTGATGAGATAAAAATAATAATTGTAAATGAGAACTGAAAAGAGAAAAATGATCAATGAATGCATTGGTGAAATGTTTTGGGTATTCAAGTCAGAGTGCTTCTGCCAGCAAAACAACTGGCACAGTTGCACCTTTTAGCAGGACCTCCACAGCACATCTTGCTTTTCAACTTTGATCGCTTCCAACAAATCTGACTGATCTGAGTTAGATAAAAAACGCAAATTAAATATTGTGTGGTCATAGGTGAGGTGATATTGGATGCTGAAGCCAGGCTAACACACGTGCTTTCTTAAAGAAAAACTAAAAAAATAATTTAAAAAATCATTAGTGTTAGTTCTCAATTTTCATATAATTGTGAATGTACCATCCTTTCTATTTTGTTTACACCTTATTCTTCTCTTTTTTATAAAAAATTATGGTCAAATCAGCTGTCTGGTATTCAATTTTGTTCTAAAGAGAAAGGAGATGGATCAGATTTTAAATAAGCTAACAAAGACAATGCATAATGAAAAATTAAATCTTTTTCCAGGATTGTCAAATAAAATTCAGGTAAATTGTTAAATGCATATAGAGAAATTAAAATGTATTTTAATTACAACATTTTATTTATGTATTACAAGGCTTGAATTGCTTCAGGATAGATGGCCAATGCTACTCTGTATTGCTGTATGACAGGCCCATGTACACAACATATACTTGGGTGGTCTTGGATGAATTGGAACAGACTCACCACAGTAACTGTTCTGTGCTGACCAAAAAGTGGCATTTAAGTAAAATTATCTCCAGGCTTTTTAATATTTAAAATTGCAGGTTAAGATCACACCAGACAAAGGTTGAAAAAATAGATATAGGCTAGATCTTCAAGAACTGTTAATTTGTACAGCCCTACGTAACACCCAAAGGAACAGCCCTTTCAGCTTCAGGTTTTTGAGATCCAAAGATGTGCAATATTGACCTATGTACTTTAATAAAAATATGAATTTTTGAAATAAAAAGACATTTTGAATGTATTAGCCATTTCTGTGCTAAACTGTAATATAGTTTAAAGGTCAGTCTTCTAGAACTGATGCATGGAATAATACAGCTAAACTGCATTTTCAGAACACTATTTTTACCGAATTACAATAGAATCCTACGACTCATGAGTGATTTGTTCTGATACCTTAAGGAGGAATCTTACTAGATAAAACCTATGAAACGTTCATCAGGCAGCAAAAGGCTTGTTCCTGATGTACAATAAGGCTTTAAACCTTGAATTCAGCAAACATATCTATACAATTAAAACATGATGTTTGCCTGTTGCTTTCTTTAAGTTCATCTTGAATCAAAGCTTCACCAGTAGTCTCACCTCTGCATTGAAAGAGTCCTCGTCAGTAGTTACCTCAGCCGCTTCTTTGGGTGTTTTTTCTTGTCCTTCTTTTTTCACTGGTTCCTAAGAAATGAACAAACCCATGTAACTGTACTTGAAAGCTTGCTAGTCACCCATACCATAGCAGGCCATAATTTTCAAAAATTAGGTGGTGCAAATAGGTTTTTCTACAGACATACAAACTAAAGCAAAAATAATGTCTAGTCTATTGTAGAAAAGCTTAAAATGTCACTAAGTAACTCTGGTGCACAAATGGATTCTCATATGAAGCACCTGCTGACAAACTACAGTGCAAAATGCATACATGCTTTCTAAACTACTATGCTTAAATGCTCAGAAAATGTAACTTTTCTCTTGAAAGACTGTTATGTAGACTACTGTGGCTAACATAAGAAGAAAATCCAATTTTCAAAACCAGGAATAGAAAGTGACTTACCTGTAATTGCTCTTCCCTGAAGATACACACTGTGATAGACCGCTATTCTGGGGTCTGTGCTTTCACCCAGGAAAGGCACAGACTCATAAAAAGCCCTGAAGTCAAACACAAGCACACTTTCAGAACTCCTTCAAACGTCAGTTTATTCAAATGGAAGGAAGACATATTCCCTCCTATTAAAAAAACCACGTATAGGTAGATTAATAAAAGACTTTAGATCCCTCAGCAGTGTGTAGTGCTCAGGCTAAAAGGATACGAAAACACTAATTCCTTTCTGCACTAGTTACAGATCAAAGAGCTCATTTATTGATACCAGCAAAGCAAAGCTGGAGGCCCTAGCAAGTCACACCCATGTAGTCAGGGTAGAGCTGATGTATAAAAAAGGCTGCACAGAAGACTCAAAGCTGCAGATGAAATACTTTCTATGCTGTATAGCTTTTGCACAACAGAGCAAAGATTCAACTATCTAAAAAAAACCAAAACCTTAAGAGCAGAGCATTTTGCTTGTAGGAATCTTGAGAAGGCACAAAATTCTTTCCAAATTTATGTTTCTATTTAACATTTCAGCAGAACAAAGGTTCAAAGTGTAAGGAACAGTATCTTCACTCAGTGGAGAACTGCGAACACCAGCGCTCTAATGACTGAGGCAGCCCACAAACAAGTGGAAAGCTAGGGGGAGGGAAGCAAACCCAGCCCCAGAAATGGTACTAACAGCAAAGTAAATGGAATCAAAGGAAGATTTTCTGTAGCCAGTGTATAAGGATGAGCTCATGAAATGTCACAAGGAAGATGAAAGGCTCCACTGTTTCATGCAACTGGGGTGCACTTGACCAAGACTGGTCAGCAGCAGACAGGTGACAAATTGACACTACTCAGGAGCACAAGTCTTACAGAGGGCTACCAACAAACCTGAAAGCCCACCTCAGTGATGGAGAAAACCTCATTCACCCACTGAACAAGAGAGGAATCATTTTACAGTCTGAGTGAGCACCCATACTTCACTCTTAGGAGATGCTAATCAGAGGAGATTACTGAAGATGAACATGCATTCGGTAGGAAGAGTCTGTTGCACTGAATTTTAGGCAAAATAAGTATTTGTCATTACATAAATTTAATCACCAATATTTAGTATATTTTTCCAGAGTTCAGTTATTTATTTTAACCATTTGTAGTAAGAAGCAGATTCTAAATACTAAATGTCTTTATCTGTGAAAACAGGCTTTCAAAAGTAGACTGGATTTCAGAAGTGAGTTGCCAAACAAAACTGCTTTAAAAACATAATCACTTCCAGCATAAATCTGAAATACTCAAAACTACATTCTTGTATATTAATGAACACAAATGATCTATACAGAACATAAACAATGCTAAAACACAAATAATTGTTTATTCATTTTGCTTTACCCTTCTAAATTTCAGAGTAGTCTTAAGGTAGAAGGGGGCCAGATGGATGGAACAGAAGAATTTGTAGGTGAAAGACAGAAAGAAGCTGGTTCAGAAGCAATTTGGTTTTAAAATTGGAAAAGTTTTCATATTTTGGGCAATATTTAACCTGTATCAGGGCACACAATTTTCTGAGTACAATGAGAAAATCCAAGAAATTCTAAGTATTTGGACATCCTTCAGTCTTCTGTCTCCTCTTCTGTTACTATTTCTGTATGGCTATCTTCTCTGCATTGCACATCTATTTATAATCTGCAATGCTAAACACCACAGCATCATCCCATAGCACAATAAGCAACAGAACCAAAACCCATAAGCTTGTGTCAGTTTTCTCATCACCTCTGCTATGGGAATAACACGCAGCAGATTTGCACTGATGGGACTTTTTTTTTTATTGTACATATTATCTGTATTTAAAGAGAAAGCTCAAAGAAATCTGATCTGGACTTGGAGTAGAGCACTCCAGAAACAGAATTTCCAGTCCACTTTGCTCCTGACACTATTGGTTACTTTTTTTTCAAGCAGAATATATTGAGAACAGCCAGGTACCATTGCTTTTACAGCTAGTGATACCTTGAAATACATGATTAAAACTAACTGAGAATTACTTGGTAAAGGGAAGGAAGAATGGTCGAATGTGCTAAGGTTTCAATGGCTTGAAAGCACTGATCACTGGTATAGGGCGTGGAGCCATGTAGCTATATTAAAGTGTCTAATGCCACAGAGCACTGAAGAAAAGTTCTCAGGTGCAACATTTCCCTGCATCCTACCTCTGGCCAGGCAGGTCTGGCAGTTCAGGAGGAAAGGAAGGACCTCTGTGAATCTACCTCACCTTTGCACAGTTGCTCAGGGACAGAGGTATAATTAGAATTAGCAAAAACAGTGGCCTTAAAAACAAGTAGTCAAAAAAGGTAAAGAAATTAGTCAGTTTACAAAGATGTCCGTATCTCAGTGATTTTTAAATAGTAAGCTGTCTTTGAGATACACTCTTTCCCGAGAAGTAAATAATTACTTCTTCCCCTCCTGCCCAGCTTGTACCTTAAACTCATGCACAGACTAAATCCTTCAAACAGGGGTAGTATGTCATTCCAGTCCCACCCATGCCAATTATTTGTAACCT
>NW_020799121.1:3732435-3756423 GCF_003259725.1 Athene cunicularia | reverse complement strand
TTCTCCCTGCTTTTACAGACTCCACTGTATCTTCCAGTAAACCATATGAATTAAGGAATGCCAATTTATCATAATCTCTATACACTAACATCTTCTTTATCTGCATATGTTAGAATAGGATTGTATAGATTCACAGGTAATGACAGACAAGGTCATAACCAAAACTCTAAAACCAACACATTTCTTGCCATTTAAAATGTTCCAGTAGCAGCTGCCATTTCAATCACAAAATTTAAACAGTTTTGTATTAAATCAGCTACACGGCCCTGCTCTTTGGGTAACAGTCAGTCTAACTGCTGTTGCAGGCATAAAGAATGCATTAGTAGAGGCTGGGCTTTCTGCATGCAGAGTGACTTGTTTAGAGATCTGCCTTCAGGAAACTTAAACCATTTTAAAGATTCATCCAATTTCTAATTTAAAACATAAAAAGCAGCCAGTTAAAGTGCCAGCAGTTTGACATTTAGCTTTATTTAACTAGCACAGCACAGTGAGACAGATGCATGGGAGCCTTTTTCTTAAACTATGGGAAATGCAGTGCAGAGGTTTAGCATGCCCTTTTTCCAAGCAAAGGCTTGACCTGCTCCTGGAATGGCATGGACACTTCCCCTCTGAGCTTGCAGCTCAGAGCTCTGGACTCCTAGCCACCACTGGCTGAGGATGACCACAACTTGCCGTTTTTACACAGGCACCTATGCTTAGATGACAGTCACTGCGCTGTTTGCAGTTTCTATCCCCTTTCCCACCTTTGTGGTGGCTTGACCTTGGCTAAATGCCAGGTATCCACCAAGTCACTCTATCACTTCCCCCACCTTTCCCCTTGTTTCCTCAACAGGGCAAAGAGGGGAAAGAAAATAAGATAGACCAACCCTTGTGAGTAAAACAAAAGCAGTTTTAATATAATCAAAGCGAAGCAAAGGTCCACACGCAGAAGCAAAAACAAAACAGATTTATTCTCTACTTCCCACGAAGAGGCGCTGTGGGGCCTTCTCAGGAAGCGGGGTTCCCATACATGGAGTGGTTGCCTCGGAGAACCAAGGGTGACCCCCCCCCACTCAGGCACTGATAATGTGATTCAATCAGCCTTATCACAGAAAACAGAAGGGAATAGCTTCCTTTTCTACATTATCTTTCATTACAGTGTCATGTATTGAAAAGGTGCAATATGAGCTTAAAATGGTAACACTACATAATTATAGAAAAGTAGAACACTAATTTACAGTGCAGATATAAAAAACTAAGCGAAAACAATATTTGTATGTCTAATTTGTTAAACTCCATATATTATAACCATCTGAACAATCTTTGGAGTCTGAGTGTTGGGGTTTTTTTTAGCGGTTCCAACTTATGAAGACTTCCATCATAGTTCATCTAATTTGCTTTTAAGCCATCAAAAGGCCTGTTTTAGTGATCATTTCTGCTTTCATTATAGTGAAGTAACAAAATCTCATACAACTCCATATGTAAGAAACAATTTTAAAAAACAAAAAAAAATCATAAAGTAATATATATGAAACATCAATTTAAAGTCAGATTACATGAAGAAATGACCCAAAAGTTTTCCACAACAATGATTACAGTCATTTTTCTAAGGATCACATCCAGCAGCACTAGGCAAAATGAACTACAACAGTACTGCAGTAGGTGGAGCTCGATGCCATCTGATTGTCTGTAGCTCCAGTTGACCTGGAAGACGCCCCTGTCAGGGCCATCACAGGTGGCTAAAGGCACCCAGGAAGCCCTGGCATTCCTGCTTACTGCCTTAGACAGCTCTTTGTGTGTCCTCTTCATCTTTAGAAAGAAAATTGAACACTCTTAAAGTATTTCTGTACGAACAAATGCCTTCCAATAGCTTGCTTCGGTCAAAAAGCACTGTCTGCAGACCCTAGATTTTACCCTAACAATTCCCAAATATTTCACTTTCTCTTCTAAATAATTCTGGGGATTATAAATGGTTCAATTCTGCCAAATCCTTCCTTTTATTAAACATTCTCTTGATTTCACACACCTGTCATCTTTGCAGATGTCATTCTGTAAGTTTTGAAAATTTCCAGCGTTCTTTTCCAACACTTTTTGTTGAAATAGTCTGAGTTGGTGGCATATATACCAGTTATAGATGGGGAACCGAGGTACATTAAGCATACTTTCAGGTTGTATATTTTCAATTTTTTGTTTATGATGATTAAAGAACCCTTTTCCTTTGCAATGCCTTAAGTTTTTTCATTCTGGATAACTCATTAGGTTTACACGCTATTGTCAAAAACAGCAGATTGACACACCTATTGCACTCTTCTTCCTTCTAATATATCACTTGAATACGAGCATTATGGTTTCATTTGCAAACTGTGAATGTGTTTTGATGAAAATAAATCAGCACAACCTCATCACAAGCCAACATTTAGTCTTCCAAATGCAAGATCGACCTGGTGAAATATTTTTTTAATTTTACAAAAATGTTTAGAAAGCTTTTATGAAGAACTACCTATAGAGACAACTGCTGTTCTGCAGGTGGGATTCAAAATGTTGAATTTTAAAGGTAGCATTCTAGCCAGGTACTCAGGATATTTTTTTTTCCCCCCCCTATTTCTTTTACTGCTGCTGCTCAATACTGACCCTTTCTGCCCTTTCACTAGAACATGGGAACATGCAACAGACATCAGGACCAGAAGATTTTTCAAATAAACACAAGAGTCTCTGAGGCAAAGGACTTCACTGAGAATATATTGCAGAAAATTTAGATTTTTTTTTTTTTATTTTTTTTTTAAAGAGTAATGCTATTTTAGTGTTTCATGTTAAAAAAGAGACATAACTAAACCTGCAGATATAAATATACATCAGCAAAGACAAAGATACCTGATTTGTTAAAGTTGTGCTGTACCATATCAATAATGTAAAGCACTTTGCAGTTGAGAATCTCTGTTGCCAAGGGGAACAATTGATAAAGAGCTATTGCAGCAGCTTCCGCTCTTGTTTTCTGGTCAGAAATGATCCCAGTACCAATGGAAAGGGGCCATCCCGTTGTTTTGCCATGGGTAGTTTTAATGAGTGAGGGAATTCCAGTCCTGTTAGGTCTCCTACTGAGCTCCAATGAACACATTACTGTCAATACAGACATATCAAGAAAATGGAAGGAGACAGCTGAAAAGTGAGAGAAAGGTTGTCTGCTAGTGAAGGCATGAGAAAGAAATTTGAAATAAGTAGATTCAATTTCACTTCTGTCAGAGATTTCCTCTGACACTCTAAGTAAAACATTTAACACCTTCTCCCAGCTAATAGAAGCCTTTTTTTACTACAATGAATTTTGGTACAAACTCCACAGCCCGTTGTGCCTCTACTCCCCATGTCCAACATGGGAAAAATAACACTTCTCTTTTATTAACATCCATGAAGCATTCAGGTATTATAGTGATGGAAAGCCTATGTACAGAAAAACTGTTATTTTCATAACAAAACCAGCTCAAAGAGCTTGTCATTGCTTATTCCATAGACTACCGTCCATTTCTCATATTCCTTGGGGAAATCCTCTTTTTATTTTCTTGTCTCCAAAGACTATTTACCTAATTCTGGTAAGTTTGGTAAATTTCATAAAATAACTGGATCAAACTAATCTCAGTTGTAATACCATTGCTGTCAGTGCAGTTACTTTTAACCCCTTAAGAAACTACATTATTTGAGCTGCCATCTTTATAGTCTCCATAAACTCTTTTCATTAAGATTTGAAAATTTTGAAATGTGTCCTTGAAAGTCAATGTAAATAAGCAAGAAAAAAAAATATTATCACTTCGTGACATCTCTCTAAACTGCTTATATTTGTCTTCTGTTTGTGTCATTCACATGGTCTCCAGGCAACATGCCAGTAATTTAGGTATACACAACAATCCCAAAGCCATTTATTCACATTTTTTGTTGCATACTGGCAGGGATAATATTACTCAGCCTTAGCTAATGTTTTGTAGATATTTTCCCCTACTGAAATCAGAACTACAAATGTCCTCACCAAATCTTTTTCCAGAAGACCAAATGTGCCAAAGATATTCTGGATTGCCAAAAGCCCATTTTATTAGAAATTAATTTAATCTGTGCCAAACTGGAAAAAGAAAATCCTTTTGCACCACAAAAATGCTCACTTCCTTCTTGCATTTAGTAGAGTTTAAAGTAGATTACAAAAGTTCTGAAAAGAACCCTTTAGGCACAAAGGACACTCAGAAAGCAGAAAAACCTATAAACATCTCTAAAAAATTAGTTTCTTACTTCCAGTAGTCTAACACAGGATTTCTTATTGGAATACTATGCTAAAAACATGGAAGTTCATGAACCAAGGCAGGAGTACCTAATAAAATTATCGGATCAATATATGCTACAGCACAGAGTCTCTATTCAATCCAAAAGCAACAAAACAAGAACATGCTCTTCTGTTTTATTTCATAGTAAGAGCAAAGTTAATTTGAGAAGGAGTTGGGGGAAGACACAGCTGGAGAGCAGAGTTACCAGCCTCAGGAAATTCACAGAAATGTAATTGAGAACAAATTATCTCTTTAATTACTTTTGACCAAATCAATAAAAACCAGGGGATAAAAAAGCATGATGACTGCCACCTGGTAGAGGACAAAAACCACCAAAGTTGAAAATAACCACAAAACTAAAACACAGCCATGTTAAGAACAAAGCACTTCTCTTACAGAAGAAAAAAAAAAAAAGAAGGTGAAGGATATTAGTTCAATAATCAAGCAGTGCATGCAGAAATTAATGGTTGGTTTTGGCCACTGTTCACTGTTCTCAGCTGTGAAGACTATTAATGCTTTATTATGTTGTTTGAATTTCAAATTGTCCCCATCATTACTCAGGGATCAGAAAAAAAAAAACCAAAACCCCAAGACCTTCTGTTTCCTTCTGAACTTCAATGGTTTCTCCCATGCTGGTTTTTACTTACTAAACAATGTAGGCATTATTTAAGTTTCAGGCACAGCACTTATTCTTGTCAGTGTGTTAATAAAACAGAGCAAGATCTTACCTCTCCTTTGGCTTCATTCCCAGATATGAGTAGTAATACTCACACCTGGAGGTCACAAATGTGTAGCTAAGCATGGCTGGCTCTGAGTGTGATGGATGGGACAGTCTTCTGGCTAGGCAGAGATGGAAGGACTACAATGGCACCCAGTAGCAGTGAAGACTCCAAAGCCTATCTATCTATAGCACTTACATGGTCCCCATTACTACAGTAGTTTAGCAGTTTACCACCTTTAAGACATTAATCCTCACAACATTCTTGTCAAGTAGGAGTGTGGTATTATCCTCTTTGTATATATGAGGAATGAAGGTAGAACAAGATAAATGACTTGTCCCTGGTCACATACAATGTATACCCAAAAAGCAGGGTAATGAAAGCAGGTCTGAGAAGCCATAAGTTTGCATCTTAGTCTGGAAGTCCCAGATTCCTGCCCCTCCCCCAGCCTGGCTGAATCTTACAGCAGTTGTCCCTGAAGAACATTAGAGGTAGCAGATTTCTGAACCTCTTCCTTTCTCCTCAACCATGTTCTAGTTTAACATTCCACAACTGAATGGAATGTTAAGCTAGAACTCATCATGTGGATGCTGAGCACTGAAGTTAACATGGATTTCAGATGTGCTGTTGATACCTTGACCTCTGCCTTTTTCTCTGTCTTATCGCGACTCCTCATGGAGCTTAAGATCTTCAAACAGTTCCTCTGAAAGTCTTGGCATTTATATGCGAGCAGGACAATCTATTTATTTTATGGGCTGAGTAAAAGAAATTTCACTCTGATGTGACTTTTGCTTGGATTTGTTCTTGAAGGGAAGCAGAGGGGCCATTTTCCACCTCCAGAATTCTGCATCTAGTTTCATAGCATACTGAGATGACTGGCTCCACTGACCCCTTAGCAAACACTTCACGAGGTGTCTGACAGCAATCACCTGCTTTATCCTGCTTCACAGTAGAGCCCGTTTAGTTTGAGATTAAATTCTGTTGTCTAGTAGAAACTAAGTTTCACAGCACCAAGGAAGCAGCAAGGTGGCCTGTAGCTAAGCACTAATTCTCTAGGGTGTAGTTCTGCTTTGTCACAGGTCCTCATACTCAGGTGTTACTTCAGCAAGCAAAGGGTTGCAAAATGCTAAACTGACTCAGGAGCCTGAGACAAAGTACACTACTGTGTAATAATCTTCACACTACACTGTGCCATCTGAATAGCTTGAGTGGTTTTACAGAGGTATAATTAGAATTAGCAAAAACAGTGGCCTTAAAAACAAGTAGTCAAAAAAGGTAAAGAAATTAGTCAGTTTACAAAGATGTCCGTATCTCAGTGATTTTTAAATAGTAAGCTGTCTTTGAGATACACTCTTTCCCGAGAAGTAAATAATTACTTCTTCCCCTCCTGCCCAGCTTGTACCTTAAACTCATGCACAGACTAAATCCTTCAAACAGGGGTAGTATGTCATTCCAGTCCCACCCATGCCAATTATTTGTAACCTCTATGCAACAGGCAGAAAAGACAGGATGGCAATGAAGGATCAAGCCAGCAAATGGAGTGCCTTTGTTCTCGAAAACCACAGTCACATTAGTTAGAATTTCAAAATTATTGAAAATTCAATATTGCAACACAATTTTTTCCCCCCAGGAATGTGTCTTACAGTTTTTGAATAGGCCTTATTAAAGTGCAGACATATCTAAAACGTTACTTACTTTTTCAGTGGAACAGAGCTGACTGCTACTAAAAATATCATCACTGGCCCAAGAAAAAAGAAAAAAAAAAAACAACTCAGAAAGATGAGCTACTTCCAATTTCACTGTCAGACCTACAATGGAAAAAAATTTCAAGTGACAACATAATGCAGACAATACAGTGAGATATTCTATATAGCCTGAGGTAAATGAAACTTTTTGGAGTCTTTTTCCTTTTTCAAGTTTCTCTAGCCCACTTAGGGAATAAATGGATTTGGGGCCATTCCCACAGAAACACATTCTCTGAGAGGTCCTGGGAGCAAGCTTGCACCACTCCTACTGGCTTTGTCAATAAATAGAAAATGTCATTCTGCAAAAACTCTTAAGCAAGTATTTTTTATAAGATTTAAAACTATTTTAAACCCCAACAACAAAGAAAAACACATCGAAAACCACAATATGACAGGTTTCCTGGCTCAATTTTCTCAAACAACAGCTGGCCAAATATGCCAGACTCACAGGAAGGAAAGAGCTGGCTGTGCTTTCTAAAGGACATTATTTCAAACAAACTAGATCTCAACTCTCTTGATCTTAAGAAAAAAAAAAAATTAGTTGGCATAGGGACAGGAAAACTATTGGTAGAATGAACAACTACTTATGGTTAAATTCACCTCTGGAAGGAACTGGGGACACATAAGCAAGCCCAGTTTTGCCTTGTAAACAGAATGCACAGTGGATCACTACCAAGAACTGTCTCAAGCTCTGAGACAGTGACTGTCATAACTTTCTTTAGAAAATCTCTTTCATGCAAGAAAGTTGAGTTCAAAATTATCAGTTTTATGTGGGTGATTTTGCTTTACTGATGTCTCAGAACACCTGATAGCTTGTTAGTACAGTTCATTACAATTGATTGCATTCACCTGTATTTGAGTATTAAAAAAAGAAAGGAAAAAGGGCTGAAGAGAATTTTCCTGGTACTTGAAGTCATATTGCTGGATGTTAAGCTCCTAATTACATGAGCCAGCTTTGTGCCTACTCAGCACTTATTTCTAGAATGTCTCAACCTGATGAGGTACCCTTATTTTTTCTCACATAGACAAAGCCAGCCCAAGTCTGAAAGCCATCTGATGTGAACAATGATTTGTTAGAAGCCTCATAGTGGATGAAGCTCTGATTTCTGGGCAGCCAGACCCAGAAGTGATTCATGTCCTGCATGCAAGGACAAAGTGATTTTTCAAATAATTTATTAAAGAGGATGGGCAGGACCAATGGAGGCTGGGAATAGCAATGCCACGGAAAACCTCAAGTTTATTTGATTAATCCTGGCTTCCAGAGCTCTATGACACTGGTTGCTCACAGACAGAATCTGCAAAAATTCAAAATTTGTATCAAAATAAGTGTTTGACTGTAAAGTACCAAAGTGGTACATAATGTAGTCATCATTTCCACAATTAAAACTGGGTACTCTCAGATGACAGTAAAAGCACGAGAAGGTGCTTGTGTGGGGGCAAAAGAAGACCTAGAACTGTGATAACACCAGAGGTTTAAGACACTATAATTGATTGTTATTTCAGACTGCATGAACCTATTTGCTTGCAAGGAATATGCTATAATTTGTTTTACCGTGACACTTCTCTAGAGAAAAAGCTGTGAATAACTGGAATAGCCATGGTGATTTTTGCTTGTATTTTTATATTCACAGGACACAAAAATAAGCCAATAATCTTCACCTCTGTCACAGGCTTTACTTTGGTTTGGCATAGTAAAAAGAATGGTCATTACTGAACCACTTTCACAGTAAAACTTTGAATGGTCTCTTAATAATGAACTTTCTTCCTACATTGAAGACTGAGGATCATCCTATTCAGGATCATGCAGAAGAGGTCCATCTTGGACTTCTCCAATTATAGATTATTTGATTTACTCAGAACTAAGCTAAGAAGCATTCAGTCATGTGAACACACATACTTAGCAAAGCCCTGTTGAAGTAGACAATTTTTTTGGTCCATACCTAGTTCGCTAACAAGCTATAAAGTCTAGCATAGTCTTAATCAGTGTGAAAGACTGTACGTATTTTAAAGGTCTGAGAAGTCTTAGGGATATGTCAGGAACCTAATTTCTGGACAATCCACATGGATAGTCTAGAATTAGCTGTGGGACTATGACACATTCTAGGGAAATGGCAGTGTTTTAGGATGAATGCTTAAGCTAACATGTTCTGTTTCATAGCTCTGGTTTTTGCTGAGTAATATCTAAACCTCACGTAACAACAGCCTGAAAGTGTTGGAAAGGCTGGATAGCAATACTGTGGTTGAAGAAGAAAATGTCAAATGTATAGGGAAAGATTAATCCTGAGCTTGTTAAAGCAATTGTTTCACTTGTATCTTCCCAGCTCACTAGTGGCACTCTTAATGTTATTCTGGGATCACCGTGACTCATGTTTCTGTAGAAGAAAATAACAGAAAGCCAACATTAACAGAAAGCTCAGCTGATTAAACATCACTTCCTCCCATCTATGGCTTTCCTAAGAAAACTTGTGTGGAGGAGAGCTGTGCTAACAGATTGCTTTCCAAGTAAGGAATCTAAATGAGTTATTACTCAGCCTAAATAGTTATCCAAAGTAACCACTTTTTTTTCTCCAAAGTGGTAGGTGATATCTGTAGATCTTGAGCTTTGGACAAACAAACATTACATCCATTTCAGGGAGGGGGGAGGAAGTTTTTTTTCCAAAGACAGCTAAGACTCAGCAACTAGAAAAAACAAAATCCTACAAAGAAATGCTAGAGAAGTTTAGTAACAGTAATTCTCTTCCATCATCACATCACTTTAAAGCATTTTTAAAAGGATGAAGTTTTCTAGCCACATCCAGATAGATAATATCCTAATGCACAAAATACTGCTACAGATTCTCTCCTCTAAGAATGCAGACAGATTAATCAGAATCTCCAAGCAGATTGCCAAAACCCAAAACTTTTGTTTGGTGTTACTCCACGTGCAGTGATATATCTAAGGTCAGAATGTAACCTTCCATATGGAATAGCTAGACAATGAGAATAATCTAGTAGGATCATTATGGAATTTATCTATCATTTTTTCAAGTTGTGTTTTGTCTTTCAAAATTTAAACTTCTACATTTATCTTGCACACTGTCTAATCTTTTGGATATTCTAAATCACATTTTTAAAACTCAGATGATTGAGTTTGTATAATGAGAAATTTAATGACCTGTAAAATGAACAGAATGCATCTGCCAGCCCTAAAAAAGTAATCTTTCCACCACATGCACGTCACAATATGTGACTGACAGTTCCATTGTTATTTTCCAGGCAGCCACTCCTGTTGCTTCCCTAAAAGAAACATGCATTTTTTGATTTAACATGAAGACTAAGATTTTTTAAATGCTTAAACATTTCTTAAAACATTTTTCCAATAACACTAAAATAGAATAAATAAAGAGTATACAATGGTTGCTATATAAATGCACATACTCCCCCAGGTAAAATGAAAATACAAAGTTTACAAACAAAAGACAAATTCTGAACCACCTTTTTATTTCACTGAAACATAACTTTGTTAAAGGGTCATATTCTCTACTGGAATAAAGATCCTAAGTGAATCCATAGTTTGACAGGGATGAATGTGGTCCACACTGCAACAGCAGAATGAATGTGCAGCCACAGACTGGTTGGCATCAACTTCATCCATGATAAACATGAGACAGATGAAGGTGTCAAGAAAAGCATCTTTGTGGCTGTGTTTTATGTAAAACTACAGAGTATCCTTTAATCCTGATACAAAGTTCAAAGCATCCCTTTTGTCTATACCAAGGTTCTACAAACACGTCTGCATAGGTTTTAGGTATAGCATACAGAACTAAAAATTACCTTTTTAAAATTATCTATTTGTAATTAATACTAAAACTTAAGCATGCATGCACACAACCCGCCCATTTGTACCTAGTGCAGGCTGGATCATAAGATTAAGTTAGTTAGCATTCTGGCACAGATTTAACTAGGTTATCTGCAAATAAAGCTCTATACTATTTTATATGCGACTTACAGAAAGTCTTAATATTTAGGAACTACTCTACACCTCTTGTAAAACAAGTTCAGTCCAAATTGCTAACATCTGACACATAACTAAGGGAATAAACCACAGCTAAACCATCAAAACTTGACTTTCCAAAGGACAGCTATTTTCAGAAGCATTTTGTGATAGCCATGCCAGCTGCGCACACAGACTGCATTACATCTGTGGCCCATTCTCCTCAAGCACTGTCTTTGTTTTGATTTCCTATTTCGTATTCCATTAGTTTTAAGGCTGTATGCCATACTGCCATTAAATCACCGTTTTCAAGCAATAGCATCTTCCAGCTGACCTCAGAGCAAAATAGCACAAAGACTTACATTCATACAATTGGCTGTTACAACCAACAGGTGCTGGAAAGCCTTACTCCAAAGCTTATCTATCTTACATAGCTAACTTGGTCTGACTTACCAGTTATTGCCATGCACCAACTCAGATCCCACATAGATATTATCAGTTAACACTAATTTAGGAAAACAGCTGAAAGTGAAATACCTGAAGGGAAAAAAAAAATTACATACACACTATTTCACAGAAATCAGCTTTCTTAAAATGGAAGGATCCAAACATTTCTGATGAGCTAATGGAAATGGCAAAAGTGACTATTTGGAAAAGGTTTGTTTTGTTGGATTGTCTTTGGTTTGTTGGTTTTTTTTTATTTTTTTAAATCTGTTTTTATCTGCTTTAACTTAAAGACAAAGTGAGCTCACTGATAGCAAGAGTGATTTCTGACTGTCAGAGAAAGTTGAATGTTTCTGTGTTGCTGAGCTTTTAGAAGCAGCCAGAAAAAAAAATAAAGCTTTCATCTGATGAACCTGGATAGGGATCACTAGGATCCTGCCAAGGTTTAATTTCTCATTTTTCAGGGATTAACATCATTGTTTATAGTTCAGGCTGTTGCATAGTGACACAAGCTCTAAGCAGGGTGACAAGAAACAAACCCAACCAAGCAAATAACAATTCCAAGACATAGCAATGCCTCTGATGCGAGTTTAAAATGATCTTAATTTACACAAATCCACCTATGAGCTTCATCAACAATGGCAGCATTTGTCGAGGCAGAGCTCAGGGGTGAAGTGCCCAAGAAGCCTCCAGCAACAGTACAGCTGTCTGTACAGAAGATTCAGCTCCCTGAACTGTAATGAACAATTTGTCTCCCAGCTTTGATCTGCTGTCAGTTTAGCTGACACTAACTCCAGGAATTAATTTCTAACATTTCAGGGTAACCTAATAAAAAAAAAAAAAAATTGAAAACAGTGCACGCTAGATCTCTGTAGATAACTCATCACCTGCTGCAGGTATTAACAAAAAAGTTAAATGTGTTTCTGTTACAGTGCAAAGGCTCTCCACTTCGTGAATGCATAAATACATAACCCTAAGACAAAGTATCAACAAGGTAAAGCAGCATAAAGGACAGAATATTTTAAGTTAAGACTGTGTTGGTCCTATGATTTGAGAAACTTCCTTAGAGAAAAGGCTTCCTTTGTACAACTGAACACATCTTTTATTTGAACGATCTGCTCACTTTGGAAAATGGGTTCACAACTAGAGGGAGACCAGTTTCCAAGTTTTTAAAACCATCACAACAGAACTGGACTAGAATATGTTTGGGGCTTAATTACAATTGTTATAGATTTTCAATTATTTTGTCAGTGTAATAAATGCACTGTATGAAAGTCGTAAATACTTCTAGCTCTGGCGTAACTAATCGACACTAAATAGAGCAGTAAATACCAGCTTTAGAAAACATTTAGGAAGGGAATATAAACTCTCTTTAAATTCAGTCCTACTGTTATTCTGTCATTATGCTGCAGATGGATCACCATCCATGTCAGTCCACTCTGGGCAAAAATCTTTGTCAGCAGCAAACTGCCACTATGTTGCAGTCTAAAATTGTCACACTTGACCATTGTGAACCGATGGCAGTCACACCATTTGTCACCAGCCAGCCAACAAACCTGCCAATACCATTACACCTGCAAGAAAGTACTAGTCCTAAGAGTTACCAGTGACCAGACTTCCAGTCCTCCCGTTTCCTGTTCCCCTGTATCCAGGCACGTGTCTGGCAGTAGGTTGTGTGACAGGAGGGGAATGTTGCTTTCTGGGCTCTCAAGTGTGATTTTTAGTGGGGAATGCTTTGCATGTAGGCTCTATGAAATAATGTTCACTACCTGCGGTACTGTGTCACAGCCTCTCTGACATATTCAGCACAGCCAGTTGGCAGATCACAGATCAAGATGACCAGTAGCAACTGGCAGCTGGGGTCAGACAGTACCACAAATACACAAGGTATCAGTCTAGTTGTGGGAGAATTCAACCATAAGTCATATTCTAAAACTGTCAGACATGACAGATTTGACTTTCTGCCATTAACTCACCAGTGAAAAAGATAATGTTTGCCCTTTATTTTTAGTCTGTCATTATGAGATAACTTCATTTATTCTTAAAACAAATAGCTCCCCAAACAGTAGGACAAACAATTAGCTATGAGGATCATTTGTTATTTGACAAAGCCATAAATCTTCCTCTATCTGAACTGGGAGCTAACAGATTCAAGGAGTGCGAGCAGTTAAAGAATGACTTTGACAGGAGAGGGAGAAATCAACCAAGACAGAGCAGAGTTCAGTAACACAGGGATCCTGAAGCACTGAGAGGGAAATGTTGACACACAGGGGGACCAAATGATGCCACATAGGAATCCTGGACAGATCAGGATTCTCAGTATGGAAGACCAAGGAGGCTGTCTGATCACTGGGAACAAATGGTTGTACCTCCAGGAGAGAAATGAAGCACAGAAGCCAAAACTACTGAATACATTTCAGACTGAAGTACTGCAGCCCAAGGACTGCTCTAACGGATGAGGAATGACATGATTTCACCCTCCCAGAAGTGCCACAGGCATCAGCTCCAGGCCAAAGACACAGCAGAGTGCACTCACAGTGACTAGGATTGGCCAGACTTCAGTGGGTTCTGTAATTTACTGCAATCTAACTTTAATTGCAGCAGAGAAAACATTGCAAATAACCCTAACAGCTTTGCAGTCTCTTTATCTAAACATACAGATTGTTACCTTGTGCCCAATGTAATACAGCTAGAATTTGCCTTTTATTAGTAAGGAAAGTTATTAAAATCATTCTTAAAAAGGTAAGATCTGTAGTGGATGTAGTGTATGAATGAGTGATTACAAATTTATCACAACCACTTTATGAAGAATCTTCTGACCCTTAAATTAAATTGTGTAGGTGTGCAATATGAAGCAAAACGCTTGCAGACAAAAATCTAGCAGTGTTTCACTTGAAGAACTGTACCTTACTCCATGATTACTCCACTGAGGTTGATAGACAGGAATACGAAATGAGTGTTCTACCCACATCAGTAACGACGGTGGAATCTATCTTTTGTACCTGCTTAGATTAGCAGAGAAGACATATAAACCTTTTCGCAGTATGTCATTGAGGAATTAAGTTAAAACCTCCCTCTTAATACACTGGAAGAAAAGGTTCCAGGCTACAATAACCCAAACAATGTCACAGCCTAGTTCTCACAAAAAAACACAAAGTAACTCTTTTTTTCCAAATGAAGAGCATCCAAAGTAACATTATAGTTACTACCCCCGTTCCTCATACCTTGCTTTTGAGCTCTTAATGTAACGACTGACAGTTATATAGCTGCCTAATTAACTTGACTATTGTTCCCTAAAAATACTCTCTATCTTAGCTCTCCTTCTGTGCAAGCAGCATAACGTTAATTTAATAGAAAGATCACATTATACTACAAGCAATGTAGTGACATTCCATTACGTCCCTCTCTCCCTGCTTACAGTCCTCCCCCGTCATTGCTGCTGTGCATTCAACACTTTTTCTATAGGCATTTCATGAATAATGAGAAGCTACTCTAGCCACGGAAAGTGCTGCCTTCCACTGCTTGCAATTTAAGATACATCATTCTACAGTCTCAAGGAAAGCAAAACACCACCAATCTGATTTTACACAAATGGTTCTTCCTCTGCAATCCAAACTTAAGCTTGAATTATTACACTTCCCCCCACACCCTGCCTTCATTCACTTTGCCTATGCAAGGAAATATTCCAATTTAAGTACACATTTCAAAGTTCTTGCATTCAGATCAGCTTACCCCGAAACTGTTATTTTCTATATGAAAAGGGCATTTTCTCCTCTGCCATGCAATGTTTGGGGCAAATCAGCAAGGTCTTCTGCCTAAACTTCAACTTTCTTAAACTGCTCTCTGGTCTCTTCAATTTACCTCTCCTTTTTCAACTGACTACATTATTCTTCATCACTTTCTATTCTGAACTCTCAGGTAGTATTGCTCTGCTCTGTTGACCACAGTTAACCAGAGATGACTGATAACGACCTCTACATTCAGTCTGCAAAGTGCTTTTGGCATCATTTGGTGTAAAACTGATGTATATTATCCTTGCTAGAAACAAGCACAACCCAACCTATCTACAAATCTAGTCCTGCATTTCTACATCAGTTCAAATTTTTTTTCCTCCCTTGTGAATATAAAAATCTGCACATTGTTCATGTTCCCCTGCCCTTAATCAAACCACCTCCTACCTGTGATCACATCCAGAGAGGTTCCTAAGCTCCACATACACAAAAGACCTGGGCTTTCCTACCTGAAAAAATTTCTTACAGTTCTGGTACACATACATCCATTCCTGACATAACTCTACTGAACATAATGTTAGAGAAATCCACCAGTGCCTAGTAAGATCAGCATTAACATTCCTTTGTGCTATCTGAACGACATGAAGGAATAGGAACCAGAAACTTATCCATGAAATACAAAGTGTTAAGCCTACTGTCCAGGGCAAGTTCTAAATCAGTCATACCCATGAACAGTAACAACCATTTATTTCTTCCATACCACTTCTAGTCAAATATCAAAATGTTTTTCACCATTCTCTCCCAAAAGTAGCCATTTGACAAAATGTTTTCAGTTATCAAAAGTCACTTTTAACTGCCAGTGTGAAGCCAGGGAAGCTCCATACAACGTGTGGGAATACGACAGAAGATTGGTGAGGAGGACTGTTAACACACTCAAGTGACTGGCAGCTGGGGTGCCGAAAAACACATATCACACTAATGGTTGCTTAGCTGTGTGTGCTTGATGGGTGGAATGTCTGTGTTTAGGTAACAGACCCGTGAGAGACTCAGAGACACCCTGTCAAACATCCTTGAGATTCCTGCCCTGCTGTGGGAAAGATCAAAGCAGAGTGGAAAAGTACCCTGCAAAAATCCCCGATATATACAGGTAAAAGCAGCAGGTTCAAGATCTGTTCCGTTCTTTGCCTCTTTCTGGCTAGGCAAGGACCAAGCTCTGCAGTGCCTCCATCCCTGCTTGCGTGCCTCTGCCTGGGTGTTGCTGCGGAGATCCCCCGAGTCACAAGGTAACAAAAATAAATTTACTCTTTGCATTTCATCTGTGGTTTTGTGGTTGTTCTTGAGTCCTGCCTGTGCTGGCTAACACACAAGGAATAGTCTGTTTCTTCCATTGTGTAACCCACAGAGTATTTGTATGCACACTTTAAGAGAAGCAGACATTAAACCTGTTAAAAATCTAATGCTTTGAATATTCACTGTAAAGTGTAACCTTTGTAACGCACTTCTCTCCTGCCCCAGGCACGATACTGCAGATCAATTCCCAAACCTAGGTGAGCAATGTGCTTCGTTATAATGACAACTCAAGCTGTAATCACAGAAGTGTAATGCACCATGACTGTACCAGCAGCCTGACATTTGGCAAGTTTACTAAAACCTTAATAACAATGCATTATTTCATTTGATATGCTTCCCTTAATTCATTATGGAAGCGGCCTTTAGGAACAGAAATTGAACTTTTGAAATCGATTAGACTGTTTTGAGCTTAATAGCATGGAGATTGTGTGGACCTTACCAGTTAGCTGCTGTTCTAGAGATATGTCAGACTAATTCAGCAGTCATAAAACCTTTATTTTTATAGAACGTAACATTTTCACATAGTTAGGCTCAGGTCAGAAGTACCACCTAACATTTAATATTCACGTTAGAAAGTAAAACTACCACTCAACCAAATAAAAGCCCAATATTAAAAACAGTTTCCTAAGCATATGCCCTATCTCTAGTCTCATTTACATCACCATTTTTGTTTCACACTCTAAAAGACAAAGCAAGAACATCTGCAGTAAAAATCGAGGTCAAGATCAGAAAGTTCTTCACTATAATACCAGGTTTATACTTTCCATATGCAATTAGCTAAGATAATTCACTTTGCTCAGTCACTTTCTCCAAAGGTGCAAGAAAGGTAATGATTGTCAGTCTCACAAGGCCATGAAGAAAAACCTCACAGTACATGAGTGCTTAAATGTTATGATTAACAGTAATAAAGCCAACTACTTCAGCACTGGACTGCTGCTTTTCTAAAATAGCCAAAAATCTCTAATAGACATGTGAATACAGTGGCAGAGCAGATCAGAAAGAATAATAAAAAATGAAATTCAGAAATTCTGCATCAACAACAGCTTCACTATACCTGCTAAATAATCTCAAATACTTGGTTGGCAATGTTCTTGCCCTCTTGCTAGAATTGCTGCAATATGATGTAATATTCCTCATTTTGTCCATGGACACATGCAAATAAAAATTTTAATTCCTCAAAAATGATGTGACTGACATCTTTCAACTTTTTAGTAAGGGCTCTCAAAAATTAAACCCAAGTTAAAAGAAACAGATTCATGGTTCAGGCTAACAAAGATAAATGAGCTTAATTAATTAAACAATAGTAGCCAGTGTACAGACTAACAGCCTAATCTGATATAATATTTGTTGAAGGAGGCAGAAAATCTGCTATTGTGATTTAGGTATATATCCAAATTTGAATAAATATGTCTAAAACAACTTTCCTTCTTAAATCATTTTCTCTGTTCCGGTTTTGTCTATGACCACACCATTATCCACCACCTCACTTCACAGCTTCCAATTCTTTCATTCCACTCCTCCTTTCAGTACCACTCTCACATAACCAAACTGCTCCAGACCACTAGTTCTGTCACCTAAAGCTGTACCCTCTTCGGTTATTCTGTAGCCAAATTATCCACAGGCTGCTTATTCACCACTTTCTAATATGACCTTAAACCTTATGCATTCAGGCTTACTAACATTTAATAAGGTGTACATAAAAGCAGCAATATAATGGTACATTATTATTACATTGCAAATGTCTGATGGGTCAACGCCTCCTCAGAGGGGTGAGAAGAAAGTCACCTATATGAGAGAGCGCTATGCCATCAGGCTGTTCCAAATGTTCTCTGACTTTATTGTTTCAAAAGACAAAGACGTCTGTTACTATTTTTATAAAGGAAAAGGAGCGTAGTGTTACGGTTGCTAACATAGTTAAAGGCTATAGATGATAAGACCGTTAAAAAAATACTTGAGCAACTCATTCTATTTACTGGAAATCAACATTATCTGTAGGATGCGTACAAAGAGAGTTTCACTTGCTTGTTGCTAGCAGTGACCCTGGTGAAAGCTGGAAGTACACGTACATCAGCGTTCATCATGGTAAGTGAAGCAAAGATATCACATCAGATGGATAACGTACACAAATTCTGCCCTGCCCAATGATTACCATGCTGAGAGCTTGCACACATCAGTTATCGATAGAGGTTATGAAGCCTGTAGGAGAAGTCATAACACCCACAGTTAGTTTCTCCCCCATGCACACAGGGCAGAACAGCTACTTCTCCGTATGTTTACTACGGAAAGAAGAAAAAACCCATCACTTCACAGCTTGTATCTGGTTAACACCAAAGGAAAAAATAAACCACAAAACCAAACCACAAAAAGCCCACAACACTCCTTTACCTATTAAAAACAAGAAAATGAAACAAGAGAAGGTTAGTCAAATAAAAGCTATCTGCAAAATCCACCTATGTTAATTAGGAACAAGAAATCTCCATGGAAACCTAAGTCAGGCATACCTATATAGGCATTGTATGGTAGGCTTTCACATGGAAGCATCATGCACTGGTGACAAAGTCCTTCAGACATTCCTTAATGTACATTCAGCCAGGTCTCTTGGAGGCAAAAAATGATGCACCCTTTCATTTCCATAACAAGCAGTAGAATCTTTCTTACAATGTGACACTATGAACTCTGAATTGTAATCACTGTGCAAGCACCTGCTTCTTTTGTTTAACGTGTTCTGTACTTAACATCGCTAATATGTTTTGGCAATAGCAAGGTGCTAAACTGTAGTCAACTGATAGAAGTCAGTATTTGGATCACTGCCCCTTCTTGTGCAAACTATTTCTTTCTCTTCTGTCCTGAGCATTTCTAACACATAGGCTTATGGCCAGCTGTAAGCTGCTATGACTTTAAAGAGCAAGAAAAAAAATGAGGAAAACATTTTGCTGAAATTTCATGTTCTTCAGACAGATAATTCCAAGGTATTTCTGAACCTTCTAAATCTATAATTAAATTGTTTGCTTTTTAAAAAATTACTCAGGCATAGCACTTCTTAAATGCAGGTGTGAGACCAGGGTTGATCGATGACCATATATTGGTTTCTCAATTCTGAAAGCATTAGGAATGTCACCACCCCAGCAGAGTCTGGCCTGACCAGTTTCTCCATTTTGGAGGTACTGGGAAGACACCCATCACTAATGTTTTCCTGCTCTTCCCAGAACAATAAGGAATTATGACTGACCTTCACATCAGAGAGCTGGCACAAAGAAGGTTCTTTGCATTGTAAGTTTTGCCTTGAAATATATGGTTTTAGTCTTCTGGAAAGCAAGGTTTTAAATTGGAAATCCTGACAGATCTTTAACTGCAGCAATAACAACATCAGTGTAATTTCTCTTGAAAGAAATTGCTCTGTTTTCTACTCCAGTTTCCAGCTTAAAACCTTTCATTGCTGATGCTGTTGTCAATCTTATCCAGTGACCTATTTACCCAAAGCACAGAATTACAGAACAGAGTTTTATCACAAGTACAGAGGAGGCTTTGACACTAATAATACTTAAGACTTTGTGGGCTTGGATTGTTTTTAGGGCTTGGTCAGAAAGGCCACCTTTCTTTCATGTAAAAAGTCAACAAGCCACCGCAGAGGTTTTGCAAATGAATTTGTCATAGCAATTAAGGGAAAGAAGCTATATAAACATGATAAAAGGTGACTAACATCACCATGCACCGTTACATTAAGGAATAAGAAAGAGACCTTTAACATACTGCTCTGAACACTTAGGAAATAAAAAATACTGTCTGGATAGCTACATTCTTTGACTTTCAATGAATCAGTGCTGTCTGCAATGCACACCCGACCTTTGAGAGGGGAAAAAACCTCAAACTGAATGAAGTAACGTCCAATTACTTGTAATGGTAACTTGAATAGCTCTACCTACCAGTATGGAGATGGGCTGATATTAACAGAATGTAGAACCAGGCAGCCCCACAGTATGACTCCTCCCTCACCCCCCAACAAGTTTCGAAAAGGCAAGAACATGAAATCCATTGGATAGATGCTTCATGTAGCTACTCTGGTTAAAATGCATGGTCCATTCAACTTACTAGGATTCTTAAAGCCATTAGGGTCACAAAATCCACATCATTGTAAGAGCTGACCACTCAGTTACACTTGGATAATACTGTACAGGATGGGTAAAAGAAGCCTCCTTTTTGTGGGTTTTTTGGGGGTGGGGGGTGTTGTTGGTTTTTTAAACACAAATGCTACACTTCCTGAGCTTCCCCCAGCCCTTGCTAATATCATTAGTAGTTTGGAAGGGGTTTATTTTGTTAAAGTGAGTTGCAGTGGAATGAAATTCTTCCACTGCCTTGGCCCAGCTTTACTTAGTATTTTCAGAAAAAAAACAGGTACTGTATTCTGTGCGACCGCAGTACAGCAGTTTCCAATGCAACAGTGTGAGCAGCCAAATATCAGACACCAAATTTATTTTATAAAGATACAAAAAGCATCCATGAACATACAGCTTTTCTGTACACATTTGTTGCCATCAAGTAGATAAAGCATCCTAAACGTGCAATTATTACATATAATATCTTATGCCCATCTAATTTTCTATAACCATCCCAGCATACTTACTCAAATGTTCTTAGCTCTTAAAATCTATTTTTTAAAATAATACCAGTTTAGAAAGTAGCATTTGCCAGCAGATATTAGCATACTCAAGTCCTGTCGAATTCACAGGGCTTTTAATCATCATCTTGTTGTTTACAAATTTTACTGTCACTCATCATTGCAAATCATCAGCTGTACTTGTGGCTGAAGAAAACGCTAACTCAGAAGACAGAGATGAGTGCAAATGCATTAATCAGAGAGCATGATTTTTACTACCAGGAATGTTATGCTCTCAGACACCTATAATTAGACATATCCAGTATCTACAATCTTCTCAGTTACTCAACATATTATGGAGACTTCTAGGTGTGGGTGGGAATGGGGTAAATAACACCCATATAAAGCAAAAATACAGGTAATACAAAGTATTTTTAGAATTAGGCTACAGAAACACATTTCTGCTCCAAGTATCTCTGAAAAACACACAAATAGATTTCTGCAGAGTACACTGGCAGCTTAAATAGCGAGAGCTGGTGTGGGAACAGCATGAAATCCCTGGGCCTTCCCTAGTTTGTGGGAATGGAGGGAAGCTGAGGACAGGTCAGGTAATTAGTTGGGTTTTTGGGGTTTTTTTTCAGTTTTTCAATTTAGTAACCGTTACCTTTCAGGAAAGGGAAAAAAAATGGTTAGTCTGATATTTTCTGGACTATACAGTGTTTTTAGCACTCTCCAGAAAAAGGAACAGCAGGTGTGAGACTACATTCCCCTCTGATGGCTTCATGAATCTAAAGCACAAACCACAACTGCACATTTAATGATCTACATATAGATTATTTTCTGTATAAATTGTATACTTTTAATTTGGTAAAAATTAAGTAGCTGAGTTTCAACCAGATTTCAGAGCACCCCTAATGATCAAATCCTGGTATCATTATTCAATATCAAAACAACAACCACCACAAATTAGCCAACATTTTCATGATTATCAGAATGCAGAGGGTATCTGCAGTTGAAAAAATCTTTAAAGCCACTTCTAATATTCAGAAGGAAAAATGTTTTAGACATTAAGGGTTAAAACAGGAACACTGGCAACACTTGCTGGATGTTGAGTAATTTACAGAAACAAGCCTCTGAGTGAGGACAGCCAGCAAGATGCTGCTTTAGGTAGTATGTAAAAATAAAGTGAATGCCACCCATTGTCTATTTAGAGCTTAAAGCACTTGATCTAAAACTTTAAGCTCTGAATGCAACACACACAATCGAGCAGAAAATTAAGTAGTGGGTGGACAGAATCTTTTCTGCCTACCCTGAATAATAACCACGGTGCTTCTGCTGCAACTATCAGAGACTATCCCTTGGGCACTCCATTAGAAAGCACGTAGCAAAGTGTAGGCTCAAAGTCACAGACTGATGTTACAGATAGGCTGGAGAGACTTCACTCTCTTTCCACAAGGAAAATTGCTCTCTGCACAAAACAGCACAGAAAACTCAGAGCTTCAAGTCTCCTTGCATGAGGCCAACAGCACTGAGGAAAAGAAAACAAATGGCAGAACACTGCAAGCTCATCTCAAGCATCAGTGACTGAGTTCTTGTCCCTGTGGTTTAATGATTCAAGCTTGACTTAAAAGCAACTTGAGACAGTTCAAGACCCACGAAGTTAGTGGGTATGCAGCACTAAGGGGACAGGGAAATATAACCACACAAACCATCTACCTATCACAGACACTCCTGGCTAATTGCTTTATACCTTCCTGAAACGCAAATACAGATGCCAAGTAAAATATAATATATTTAATCCACTACCTTCAAAGCCATCCCTACTTAGGTAAGTTGTATTACAAGCACTTTGCTTTTTATAACATTCCTATGCTCAACTTCTAGGCTTTTCACCCACTCCAACTGCCTCATTTATCATTCCAGCTTTTTAACCCATCCCTTACCCTCATGCCCCAAGTATGGTTTCTCGCCTTTGATTTTCAAGACTTGTTGCCTTTCCCTATTTTTTCCTTAAATACATTCTCATTATCTCATATTTTCCTTTTAAGAGCTCTCATTAAGAACTTTAAAGACCAGTTTCAAAAGCCAGTTACCAAATCACATCAGAGCATTCCACTTTATATAAAAATGTTCTGTACCATCATCAAATACTACATCAGATTGTGATTATTCACAAGAACGCATGGAATATTGTTCTAAACATTTCTTTAAACTGAAATAATTATTCCCTTCCTTGGAGACGGAAGATTACAGTTTACTTACAAGAAAAGCCTCCTTACTATTCTATTTAAAGCGGAACCAGGAAAGTCAGGCCTACCTGTGCAAGCTGCCCCAAAGAGTAGAGGGTGAGTTTCTTCGGGTCTGTGTAGAGAACCTCTCCAAGCTCCTGATAAGGCTTCCCAAGGGGGGTGAAGTGTCCCTGAGTGAACTGCTTTTGCCTCCTATAGTAGCTTTCCCAGAACACTTGTTCTCTTGGAAGTTCACTGCTTTTGTAAATTGTTCTGCTTCTGGCCATGACCTTTCCTTCCTTCTGAGAAAAGCCAGGCAAAGCCTGAATGCACACAAAATCTTGAGGATTCAACACTTTAGTGGCTGCCAGCACCGTGGTTCTGCTGTTCTTCTTAGGTGGACCTGGTGCCACAGGTGCCTTGAGTTTGCTGCCCCTACCTGCATTTGCTACCGCAGGTGCCTCAACTCTGCGGTGCTTACGTGCCTCTAGTACTGGCATCGTCCCACAACGGGAACCTCGGTGTTTTTACTTCCTAAATTATTAAAAACTCTAGTTGCCCAGTCATGAAAACACTGCCCAAACTCTGAAGCAAGTCTTTTCAATTTTCTAAAGAGTAGCCCAGCAGAAGAATTTGATGCTAAGGCCTACACAAGGTCCCGTTCCCCTCAGCAGCCCCTCAAGGAGTAGAAAAAAATCCTGAGGGGTTGAGACACCTAAATCCTAACCAGTCACGTGGGAAACACCCAGAGCCAGAGCACCTCCCTCTGAAGAGCCTCGTTCAGCACAAGTTCCTTTACACCAGCACACCCCGCCCTGCCCGCAGCCCCCACGCCAAGGGCCTCCCAACCTCCGGGGACCAGCCACACCTCCCGCCAGCCCGCCCCGAGGCGCGGCCCCTCGCCTCAGCGCCGCCGCGCGACAC
>NW_020799121.1:3678564-3732385 GCF_003259725.1 Athene cunicularia | reverse complement strand
TCGGGGGGGGGTGCGGGGGGTGCGGGGCCTCATGAAACAACTGAAGTCAGGATCCAATAGAACTGCCCAGCAGGAGTTCGTTATGGGCGGCGCTGGGGTCGCGAGGGCTCCCGCGAATGAGCCAGGGACATCAGCTGGCACACACACAAATCATAGCCCTGTTCCTGGAAAGGGACGTCTTGTGATAACGGGTCCCCAGGGTTCATGTGCATAGTTTGGGCATGCGTAGTGAAAACAGGGTGAGGGGCTTTGGCGCCGTGCTTGGGGGAGGAAGTAAGCAGTCTTCCTCACAGTGTTCGCGAGCTGACTCTCTTTCCAGAGCGTGCTCTGTGAAGTCCCGGTGTCTCCCTCCTAAATCAGCAGAACCACCCTCTATCACGGTCTCTGTGTCTCTCTGCTCGAACACCCCTCATTTCATTCTAGGGGTTGCCCAAGTGTCCACTGAAGGCCTTGAGTCTGCTATCAGTGATTTACGCAGGGAGCTTAAGGAGCTGGGATGAGCTTCTTTAACCGATTAATAAGAGATAGGACAAGAGGGAATGGCCTCAAGTTGCATCAGGGAATGTTTAGACTGGATATTCCCAAGAATTTCTTTGCAGAAGGGGTTGTTGGGCGTTGGAATGGGCTGCCCAGGGCAGGGGGGAGTCCCCATCCCTGGAGGGGTTGAAGAGTCAGGTTGACCCAGCGCTGAGGGATCTGGGGGAGTTGGGAACGGTCAGGGGGAGGGTCATGGTTGGACTGGAGGAGCTTCAAGGTCCTTTCCAAACTGTGATTCTGAGTGTTTTAATCTTACCTAAGCAGACAAAGGGACCTAAGGAAACAGTTGAGAAGTCAGGAGTCCTTGAGAAACAAATAAAGCAAAACACAAACAAAGCTTTCATATATCACATCACAGTTTAGTCATAGTAATTGTCAGAAATTCATTTGTTTGAGCCCTTTCACTCGCACAGGCCATGCACAGGGTGCTGAGACTTGCATGGGCCGTTCGTGGGGTGCTGAGTCTCACACGGGGCCGTGCACAAAAGGTCGAGCAAAGAGTCCTTTGGGGGGCTGAGGCGCAAGACTTGCAGCAGGGTCTGTGTGGGGTGCCCGATGCCCCACGTGGCTGCTCGCTCGCCCCTAGGGATGAGGCTGCACTGTGCGGCTGTGCCATGGAACATTGCTGCAGCTCCGAAGGGCTGGGGGGAGAGTTGCAAAGGGATTCCTCTTGCAAAACCCACACTGGGGGTCACCCCAGTGATTAGTTCAGCAATTAGTTCAGCGTTTCTCCAAGCATGAGGTTGCCTATAAAGATGGAATTTTTCACCTTTCTTTCAGCTGAGGAACAAGCCAAGGTGTCCCCCCAAGCTTAGGGACACCAGAGCTTGTGGCCGAGAGAGGACAGGGCCGTAAATAATATGTTTCATCTTTAGGTAAACGGAAGTTTATCACTTCAGAACATTGTTAGAAGGCTCAGGGATTAAAGCACTGGGAAGTGGGAGACCTGAATGTCATTATGACAATAAAGGTAATATTCATCAGTATTTGAGTTAATTAAATATAATCCTTGGCTTCTCTCCCAGGCAGCAGCTTGGGGTGTGTGGCAGAGCAACCCCAGCCCCCTGGTGCCAGGGGGCCTCAGTCAAGTGCTGCTCAGCCCTTGAGAAAACCCATCAAATCTCACCCCTCCTACAACCGTTTTCAGTAAAAGCCTTTCAAACTTCACTCAAACCTTGTCAAACAAGCAGTAACTGGTGGCAAATGAGAACTCAAGATGAATTTAATACTGTATCTATTCAGCCCTAAAATACACGGACGATCAGCAGCAATAGCACATTATTTGAGGTATATGATTTCCAGCAGATTGGGTTTTTTAGCCTGTCAAGATCACTCCAACCATTTGAATCCTGTGAGCTCTCTAAAGAGATGGGGTAACTGGAAACACCTCCTCCTTCCCTCCTCCCCATCTTTCCTCTCAACCCTGAAAAAAACCACCCTTGCAAATATTTCCCTGCATTTTAATCTGTCTAACACTTCTTTGCTATTACAACTTTTGATTTAGAGTGATGTGACCAGACTTGAGAGGGCAGAAGCGGTGAGCTGTGGCCTAAGGAGCAGAGCTGTGGGGCTCCACAGCCCTGAGGCTGCAGGAGGACGTGGGGGACGTTTGCAGCTGGGAAGGATTCTTCCACCTAATTTTCCTCTCTGGGTTTTTATTTTGTGCGGCTGAATTGTTCCCCAAAATCCCATGTCTTGCGTGGCTTTGTTTTTCAGGAGAAACTTCCCACACGCAGGTCGAGGCCAGAGGTGCTTACACATGGATATGCTAAATTGTGGAGCTGGAAATCCAATTTCTGCTACTTTTCTCATTGGCTGCAGCTTAATCATAGATGTTTCCAGCTGAAAAGAAATATTCCCACACCCAGTGTTTGAGACAGCTATGAGAAATATCACAATTTGGTAATGATGACCCTCTGAGCACCTGCTTTTGTTGTACCTGGGTGTACGAATGTGTTTTCAACTAAAACATTTGAGAAAAACTAGTTTCAATGACTTCCCTAATACAAGTGGTGACATCTCATCTAGCACCTGGATTTCAGCTCTGGGGACTTCATGGAAATATCTGCTAGACAATCACTATGTGAAAAACATAAAAATGGCATTTTGTAGCAGCCTTCATGCCTAAAAATGTGCTTCTACATCCATACACTGATGTTTTTGCATCAGAAGATGGTGCTTGATAGGTTTTGCTGTTTGGTTTGTGTTTGGAGAAGCCTCAGCTCAACTTTCATCTGCAGCAGGTTGAGACCTGCCAGGGGCTTCGGGTCCTGGATTGGAAGGACCCCAGCCGAGGCACATCACCCACAGCACCTTCTGCTTGTTTAAATTGAGTCAATCCAGATGCTGCAAGTGCTGCTGAGGAGTGAGGTGGGCATGCGAGAGCCGCCCTGCACCCACACCCTGCAGGCTTTAATGCTTTGGAGTTATGCCCAAAACACACTCTGCTTCCCCAGCAGATCCATTTTTTAATGGCCTTAAAATAACCAAAGCACTGTTTGGCTTCATCAAGATGCTCAGGGGTCAGGGTGGCTGGGAAGGGGACGTGCCCAGAGCAATGTCCTGCTGGTGCTGGGGACACCCTGTCTCTCCTGGTCTCCCCATTTGTGCCCAGGTCCCCAGTCCCCCCAGTGTGGGCACTTAGTGCAAGCCTTGGGGCAAGGCTGTTGCAGAGATCATCACACCTTTCTCCTGGCTGTTTGCAATTCATTTCCCCCAAAGTTTGTCACTGGGAGCTCATCCTGCAAACTCTTTCCTGGCAAGAAGTTCCCTCCGGAGCCCGGAGCTCAGAGAGGAGCAAGCTGCCTGTGCCTGGCTCCTTAGTGTCCTTTCCATATAAACAGGCTCCCTCCAAGACAGAGAAGAATGTATTATTCAGAAACAAACAAAAAAGATGGAACTGTGGGTTTGCATTTTTGGAGACACACAAAAACATTTTCCTCCCGCAGCTCACAGAGACTCCCAGGTAAAGCTCTTGTGGTGACCAGCTCCTGTCATCCAGCCGAGCCAGGTGGATCCTCCCAGCTCATTCCCTCCTCAGCTCCTCCACCCTGTTCATCCTCTAGTCCCATTTCAAGAAATACTCCATGCACAACAGGTATGCATTTTTTTTTTCCCTTCCATGTCATTTCTCCATCCAGCTGACAATTTTTGGTGGCAATTTAACAGCTTTTACAAATTACATTCCTATCTTTTCCTTGGTTATTGTTAGAGAGGAGAAAGTCCCATTTTTCACTGCGATCCTTCAGGTTTCTGCTGTCACTGTATTTAAGACTTTTTTTTTTTTTTGTCCTTAGCTTTTATTTTCTTATCCCTCAAGGGCAGCCTTGGAAATTCAAAGCTGTTTCCTGACTATCAGTGGATCTGGTATTCTCTTTTGGCAGCTCTGCAGCAACTGTCTCTCTTCCTTCCATCCTTCCACCTAAATGACACCCTTTTCTCAATAAATTACCCTTTGTCTTTCAAAGCAACGTTTCCACTTGTGACAGTTTGGATATATAATAGTTACATCCCAGTGGGTACCTTCAGGAGCATCAACTAACAGGCCAATACAAACTCAGTGGTGCAGAAAATAGAGATTTACGTATTTTGGGCTTTATTTCCCCTCGAATAATTGGGCTATGCTCTGAATTTTCAAAGTTTGGGTTTAAAAATATGGTTTCTCATCACAAAAAACCCTCTCCTGGAATAGAGGGATGGCTGATCCCGTAGCAGGATTCTCTTTTTTCAATAGCATCCCTTGTGGTCTCTGGAAAATGCCCGGGGCAGCCAAGCCCACCCAGCCGTGCCCCCTGGCATAGAGCTTCCTGGCCCCCGTGTGCTGACCACAATGCATAAAGCACCAAAACCTGCTGAAAGCACAAATCCAGCAGCACCAACAGTGCATGCCCAATGCCCCTGCCCCGTTTTGGGCATTTAGCAATGTTCACACATCACCAGCGAGGAGCAGCGGGGAGGCAAGCAACAGCCGGAGCAGAAGGTGCGAGGGGAAGGCAAATGGAAATATCACCTGCAGTAACAGCCATGGGCCTCTCGAACAGTCCCTAAACACATGCGAGTGGCCTGGGGAGGTTTTCCCCCACCCTGTATGGCAGCATATGCTGGAGTGGGCCGGGTTGCTTCAAGTGTTTGCAGAGCCTTGTCTGGAGAGAAAGCGGCTGTGCCGCTAGGAAGGAGGAAATCTGTTACATCATACTTTGCAGTTATCCAGCGTTTTTCACTCTTTATGGCAGAAACGTGCCGGAAAAACAGCTGACCAGCAAAAACCCTGATTGCTTATGCTGCAGAGGAAACTGATTTTGCAAACATTTCCTAACAATAAGGACAGTGATCGATTAGCGCTGCTGTTGCTCATGATCTCGCTGATGGAGGGTAAACATGCAGCATGGCTGGAGCAGGCTCAGCTGGAGCAGCGGCTCTGGGGTGTCCCCAGGCTCCCTGTGGGCAGGGAGGGCTCCTGGAGACCACCCCCCTGTGCTGGCTGGGTGGTCCCCATGAGCCCTCCCTGCCAAAGGGGACATGCACGCACCCCACACTGCTGGAGGTGGGGATGCAGCCGATAAAGCTTGAGAAGGTTGGATGTTCACACCCTGCTCCTATTGGATGAAGATGGAGACATTCAAGCCCAGGGCTGGTGACAAGAGCATCTTCCCTGGCTCCTGCAAGCTGCCCAAAAGCAACAGATTGGACATTTTTGTAGAAGTTATCAAGATCCAGACCTTGGCTTTAGCAGCCTGAGACTTTCTTCTTGCAGCCCGGCACCTTCTGTCTCATTTCCAAACACCAGACAAGCCAAACATTATTTTACAATCCCAGCATCTGGCACGCAGCTCTGGGCAAGCCTCTCAGCCTGTCACTGGTGAGATAAATGCGCCTGTTTCAGTGGCCGACTTCATAAAAATATATGAAGAGTAGTTAACAAAAGGGTATTTCACAAAGCTGGGAATGCAAATGCAACCTCCGAGATAACTAATTAACTGAAGCAGCTGTAAAAAGGGGAAGCAGCTTCCCATCTGTGGAAATAGATGTCATTTTATAGAGGCTCTAATTAGTTATGCCCAGTCCTGCAGCCGTTTCTTTGGTGGTACACGCAGTCTGCCTCCTGCTCTGCAGCTCCCGGGGCTTTCTAGGCAAAGAGGGGGAGAGCAGAGCTGGGGGGAAGAGATGCTTCTTGAAAAAAACCCTCTATGAGGATGAGTTTTCAGCTGGTACCCAAGCACCAAACAAAGCCAGGGTCGGTGGCTGGCGCAGCAGTGTAGAGCCGACAGGCCCAGAGCAGCAGCAGCTCTTGGCCCCGGCTGTGCAGCAAGGTCAGCCCCAGTAACAGTCCTGTCCTGGTCCTGGGGAAATCTGTGCTTATTCATCTCCTCTGAGCCCAGAGCGACTCATGAGGATGGTTTGCGGGGGCCGTGGTTCAGCAGCAGGGTCCCAGTGGGGTTACTGGTTCTCCCCATGATAGCTGCTGTGGCCTGGGGGCTTTTGTGTAGTTTGGGTGTACAATATTCACAGTGTGCCTGGGAGGTGTGCTTGGGAGGGTTAATTGTTCAGCAGAGCTCTGGGTTTGCCAGATTTTATTTGGTGGGAGGCAGCATGTTTACAAATACAGATTTATAGTCACCTTGTTTGAGTCATTGAGTTGTCACCTCCTTGAGAGGGAATGTTCCTGATGGGGCAAAATCCCCTCCCAGCTCTTCCATGGAGAGGGATTTTCTTCCCTCCTCAAACCATCCAAGCAATTTTGGAGCAGAAGCTTTAGGTTTTGATACAACCCATGCTTTGGGCTGTACCCCTGCTTTGCACCAGGAGCACAGCTCACACTGAAGCACTCCCCGGGGAATGCTGGCACCCAGAGGGATCACGCTGGGGTTGCTCCCCACCTTGCCCCTGCTACAGCCTGCACCTGCCCCTTTTGAGCTCTTCTTGTGTAATCTTCAGCTTTTTCTTTGCTCCTCCGCCTGCAAGGATCCCTGCAAACCCCCCAGCCTGCAGTGAGCTCAGCAGGATTAACACTGGAGCGGGGCGTACCACGGGAATTAGTCACCGCCAGGACCTCAGTCAAGTGTTTTATTTAATGCCCTTTTCCAAAGGCATTTGTACTTGAAAAAATGAAGAATTACGAGCTCTCTGCTAACAAGCGTGACTCAGAGGAGCTGTGGGCACACAGCATTTAAGTGAGAAGTGTCTTCACAGCCCTGATGGCAATGTGGGTGAGGAGGGGATTGGGGCTGCTGCCACTCGCCAAAACAGCCACAACCCGCCTGCCACCCGCTTTCCTCCACCTACAGCAGGGCTTCGCCCTCTGCCATGGGAGAAAGTGCTGCTGAGAAAGTGGGTTTTGCATAAAAAACCAAACCCAAATGGCTTACATTTGCACTGCCAACAGCTTTGCCACAGAGGGAATGGCTCTGACTGCCAACGGGGAGGGGCCACCACTGAAACTGTACCCAGCAGCTTGGCCACTGTCTGACAGCAACCAGAGCTGCTCTGGACAAAAAGCAACTCTGGCATTTAGTGCACTGAGCAAACCTATGCCCAAAACATGCGACAGGGCAATGCTCTGCTACCAAAGGCCATGCTGCCCCTCACCGTGCTGTCCTGCCTCTGTGGCTGCCAGGAACTTGCTCAGCAAGAGGTTCATGGGACCTTGCCAACCCCGACAGGAGCTGGCTTTAAAACAACATGCTTTTTCCAGACATTACCTGTAAACTGACCTGGTGCACAGGCCCATGCATGGAGCACTGAAGGCACAAATACATGCAGAAGCCATTTGGGGGTTGCCTGACTCCCTGTGCCAACAACCCAGCGCTTGCTTCGGCGCCGGTGCCACAGCAGGGCACAGCACGGGCAGTGCAGGAGCAGGGAAAGTTACGGGAAAAAAATAATGATAATTCATTCAGCATTTAATGACACATCATCTCCCACCTATATCCAGCACCAACCTTGCTGGGAATTAATGCATTGGACATCGTCAGCAGCTGGGAGATACTGTACAGGGGGAGGACGACCAGCGATGCAATTTATAGGGACACAAGCCTTGAACTTTCTTTGAATCAACTTCCAGCGCGTTACCAGGACGGGGAGGCAGAGGCATTTGGAAATCCTGCCAGCTCTTTCCCAAAGTGGAGGAGGAGGAAGCTTTGCCTGCACCAAGCCCAGTTACTCCCACCCCTGTAGGGCCCCCGAGGGAGCGGCTGGGAGAGGGGCCCTGTGTACCCCAGGGACCTCTCCTCCGTTGGTCAGGATGGGGACAGTGACTTTGCACAATGCTGTGTGCCGGTGACTCGTGACACCGCTCTGCCCCAGCCAGCCACAGCAGCTGGCAGAGGCTCGCTGGGAGCGGGTTGCAGCCCGGGTATTACTAGACGCAGTGGTTTTATTTCTGAGGGCAGCGCTTTGGCCAAAGTTCAGCTGGTGCAGTTTGAGCTCCAATACCAGGATGGGTGCTGGATGTGTCCTGTCCCACCAGAAATCCTTCAGTGCCGAGGGGTGAAGGGGCCCAGCCTGGACAAACATCACCATGTCCCATGCACGCCCCCATCCAGCCACATGGCTTCCCACAGCGAAGTCTTTCATAACCCTCCTTTTGTTATTATAAAAAGAAAATAAGTAAGAGAAGTGATGACAGTAAATGATCCTAAGCTGGGGCACGCATGGCTCTGGGTTGTGCAGCACCAGCTTTGCCAGATCACATAACGCTCCCTGTTTTGCACTCCCTAGGGAAATTTCCTCCCCTTTTTGCAGAGCTCGAGCTCTCAGAAATCTCTCCTTGCTGCTGTCCTACTTAGAGAGGGAGAAAAAAATTAAATAAGAGCCCATACAACATCTGTATCAAGCTGCAGCATGTTCCTCCTCTCCTCTGGTGTCACACAGCATCTTCCCCGTGACTCGCCCAGCCCGGGCTTGCAGAGCAGGAGGGCTGGGGCAAACTGTGGGGCAGGGGCTTGGCGTGGGAAAGCAGGCAGGCTCCATGGCTGGAGAGGGCAAAGCAGGCGCTGCCGTCAGCCCGGAGAGGTGGGGGGTCCCTCCGTGCCATCCGGGCATCTGCGGGATTGGGGTCGTTTTTCCAAGCCCCTGAGCAGCAATTCCCAGCACGCACACAGCCGGCTCCTCAGAGCTTGTCAAAACTTCCTCAAGTGCAACACTGAGTCTGTGCTCCTGGCTGCGGCTTGTTAGAATAAATTGAAACGTAGAGGGAAAGTCATTAAGATCTCTTTCATTAACACCATTCCTCACAGGCCTGGAGAAGCTGAGGTTTTGTCAGATCACGTTAGCACCAAGGCTTTGCTGTTTCCAAACCTTGAAGAGATTCTTCCAAAAAGCGCAACCGCCCCCTCGCCTGCTCCCCTTTCAATCCTCAGCTATTTTTATTTCACTCCTTGAGATAAAAGTATGTGTGTGGGGGAGGTATTTACACACACATAAGAAAATATAGATGTACATAAAAATAACCTGATGATTTGAGAGAGACATTTCACTTCTGCAGAGCTTTCCGTTCTCCATTCCTTTATAAAACCAGAATGCTGAAATTGTTGAGGCTCGGGGCAGGGGGGGGGGCGGTTGCCGTGGCTCTCGTTGCAGATGCAGTGAGCATCCTCCTGCCCACAGCAGGCTCTGCTTACACACAGGGTCTGAAGTCCCTGATGGACGAGGGGGCAGCTGGGGAAAGCGTGCACTGAGTTAGTGCTGAAGTTCCTCAAGAGAAAATATAAAGAGACTTTTGTGACCCTGGAAAGTTTATGGCTCACAAATGCAGTGGAGATTAACTCCTACAGAAATCTTCTTATACCTTACTACATTCATGATACATTTCCAGATGTATAACTGTCTTCACGATGCTTTTATGTTTGAAATACTGTTTCTGAAGGAAAGAGAAGGGGAAAGATGGGTTCCCAGTACCACCAGCCACAAGCCAACACTTCCCAGTCTGGGAGCTAGACTGTGCCTGGACATGGGGATGATGCAGCATCTGCCCATCCCGCAGGGAGAACAGCCCAGGGGCTCACAAGCCCGCTGCTTCTCCTGCACCCTGCACATCCCATGGGATAGATTTAGCACCCACTGACCCCAACAGAACTTTGGGATCCATTGGTCAAGACCAGTGTCTAAGCAGCACATGGATTTGGGAGGGAGCGAGCTCACACAACAAGGCAGGCAGGCGACAAGGGCAGGCTGAGCCCAGCGCAGGGTGAGCACCTCTGCCAAAACCAAGACAGGTCATGAACATGAGACCCAGGGCAGTGCTATCACTGTCCCTACAAGCCACAGCAAGCCAGGACGTCACCGCTGCCCTGCCGGTGAGCACGTCATGGGCTGCACCAGCCAAGCCAGCATAGCTTGGCTGTACAGAACATCCTCGCTGGCTCCGGCCTGGGGGAAACACGATTGCTCTTGCAGAGCCCGGCAGAGACGGCGATGCACTCGGGCTGGCTGCTGCCAGCCTTGTTTTGACTTTCTTTTTAACAGGCTGCCGCACGCAGCATTCTTAGTGACAAGTGACAGCCTTGTTGCATTAACAGCACTCCACCAAATGGCATTACTATTATTATCTGTTTTCACGAGTATAATAGATAATATGACTACCCCCCTCCAAAATAACCTGGTGTTTGAAGGAAAGATTCAGATTATTTGCTGAACATCTCAAGCTGTGATACCATGTCGTACCAGGAAGCGTTGCTGTGTGTTACACACACCATACCTGCAGGAAGCTTCTGGCATTAAACCGCAGGATAGCAGTCACTGAATCATTTTGTAATTGCAGGAAGAGATAACAAGAAAAAGCAGCACTCTGGCAAAGCCTGCCTGGCCAAGGTTATTTAAAAATACCTACCCCCAGCCCTCATGGCTTTCTGCAGCTCGACTGAGTGCCAGAAACCCCACACTGCTGGCGAACATGTGCTCCCTGTGGGCTCAGTCCATTGAAATAACTGCTGGGATCTCGCCCAGGATCTCTTCTCCCAGATTCTAAGCCAGATCCCACTACACTGGAAAAAACACAGCAACACACCCCGCCAACGACCTCCATTTTGTGTTAAGCACAAAGACATCTCGCCACCCACTGGGAGCAGCACCCTGACTGCCCGATGGGCCCATCTGCTGTAATGAATCTGACAACACTGGAAATAATTTTTAAAAGTGTATATAAAAAAATCTTGCCTGGAAGTGGACTGAGGGGGCAGCTGCCCCACATGGCCCAGGCTTGGATGGGGCTGGAAACAGCAGTTTCTGACCCAGCAGAGGGTCAAAGGACCCTGGGTGCTCCTCACCCCATCAGTATTCGCTGGCACAAGTGAGAAGGGAGGTATGGAAGGGAGAAAGGCTTCTCAGGAGCCCAGGCACTGCTCTCCTGTCATCCCCAGCACACTCTCCTGGGAGGCAATGCATCCAAGCCTCACGGTCTCCTCTGAGCACCCAGCCCACCCCGGGGAAGTGAGACTCGTCAGAGGAGACAAACCAGCCTGCACACGTTTCTTTTGCCATGACTAACAGCTTAAGTAAACGACTGGGTAAACACGCTAATTTTACTTTCAAAACAAAAACAAAAAGTCACAAAGTCCTGTTCTTCTTCCTTGAGTAAAGACAAGTGCGTAACTATTGGTATTTGTCCTCTCAGTGCTTTCACAAGTTGCCAGCGTTTTAAAACCTGGCAGCCACTACAAGACAAAGTGACATATTTAGCTCAGAAGTGAAAACGCTCCTCACTTGTGAATGCCAAGGAGGGGGAAAAAGAAAAGAAAAAACTGCGATGGAAGCACCTGCTGCCCCATGGAATGATGCTGGGGAGGCTCTGCAGCGTCGTCTCAAAGCCGGGGGGATGGAGCCTGTCCTTGGGGACAGCTCTGGGGATGGCTGGCATTAGGGTGCTCCGTTCTTGCATTTGGGAGTCTGAGCACCCTGCAGCAGGTGGTTTTCCAAGAAGAAATACAGCTCCAGCCATTGCATCTCACTCACGCTGCAAACCCCAAGGCTGAGCCCTGACACATTCTCTTTGTTTAGAAATGGGTTTGGGCACACCCCCCCCACCCCCCCCTGAAATCCCAGCCCTGTGAGCCACCTTTTTCAGGGTGAAGATGGGGAGGTTTGTTGACACAAAGGTTTCCTGCATCGACCTAGGCTCTAATTTTACGGCTCCGAGGAACAGCACCTCACCCACATCCCAAGAGCTGTCGCTCCGCTGGGTTTGGCAGCTTCTCCCCATCGCTCCAGGCTCACAAAGGCCCCAAGGAACCAAGTCCCGCAACCCCTCCTGCTCCCCACATACATCCCAACCTCCACAGAGAAGCCCAGACCTGACCCTTCCAGGTTCGGGATCTCTCAGTGTTAACTGCCATCAGATGCAGGACTGAGACGAGGCCTTTTTCTAGGCAGTGCACCATAAGGATCTCACTTGCTCTGTTCGATGACTCCTCTTGTGTTGTTTCAGTAGCAGGTGGTGGAAGGGGGGAAAAAAACCTATAAAATGTTTAACATCCCTTTAGCTTCAATTTATCTGAAGAGAATTCAAACAGCACAATTTCCCCCTGCCATCTGGGTGCCACTTTAAAAGACATTTTCTCATATCATTGCAATTTCAGAAAATCTTGTTGTATACTATGGAAATGCAGGATGCTTCCCCTAAATTGTGCATCAGCGTGAAGCTTTTTAAACCTCAACTGCAGCTTATAATATATTTTGATAGCTCACAGACAGCACCCGAGAGACTTTCCCAGTTCCAACACCACCCGTGCAGGAGAGCCCAGCTTCGGGCGCTGCTTGGTTTTGCCTTGTTTTTCTTTAGTAATGGGAAGAAGATTCCCTTGCAGAGCTTTGAACTTGCTTGCCTAAACACTTGAAGATGCAGGTTATTGCATATGGGTACACATAGGTTCATGTGTCCATGACTTATGATTCCCAAAATAGCGCTCCAAAATAGCTTAGAAACACACTGAGCTACTCCAAAACCTTAGAGAAATCTCAAAGGTCCTTGTAAATGTCCTGCAAGCAGGCAGCCTGGAAGAGGAGAAGGGCTCTAGTGATGTCCCTGCTGCACTCAGCCCTTCTTAGACACTCCAAGCCACTGCAGGGAAAGCTGTTCCTCACAGACAGCCAACCCCGAAACACAGCTCCATAGGAGAGGGGCTTTGGTGCCAGCATGAGCCATCACCTTCAGCACCCCAGCCTGAGCAGAGACGCCCAGCCCTCAGTCCCAGCCATCAGCCAGGTGAGAGGGACACCCCAGACCCCAGCTCTAAGCCTTGGCTTTGCTGACCTCCGGGCCAGAGCCTCGACTCCTGCCCACACAAGCAGATCCATTAATCACGGGGCAAGCTCCTATGACCAGTGATAGACAGCTCAGCCAATTTCTCGAGTCCTGTGAGAGCTGTTTGTCCCTGTCCCTCCTTGGCAGAGGGAGAGGCAGAGCCCCTGTACATCCCGGGGTGCTGCTCCCCTCCAGCCCCACCAACCGCCTCCGCTCAGGCATTGATTCACAGCCAGAGGAAGTGACTGAGGAATGGATTGAAGGGTTAACACAGGTCAGCGGGTGGTTAGCGTTAGTCGCCTGAAAGCTTAATGATCACATAACTAGAGCAAGAGTAACTCTGGAGCAGCCAGTTCATCAGGGGGATGATCTGTGCCCCGCGAGGGAGGGGGCATGTGGCGACCGGCCGCGCCTCCCCGCGCACAGGCAGGGTGCGCTGGCAGGGCTGCGCCCACTTCGCCTGCGAAGGGTGAAGCCACAGGGCACGGAGCCAATTTTAAATCCAGCTGGTCCTTCCCTGGGGGAATCAAAACAGCCCCCCCCCCCGGAACTGTCACCAGCTACACAGCTCTGCTTGTCCTGACACGTCCCCGCTCCTGCCAGTGTTTGAGCACCCCCAGCCTCAGCAGTGGGGTGCACAATCACCATCATCGGCCACGTCCTCTGGGGTGCCAGGGCTGGACCCTGAGACAGCCCTGGGCTGGGCGCGTAGAGGGAGTCACTCCTTCCCAGGGGACACAACAGGAAGGGAAAGGTGGGCATTTGGGAAGAGTAGCGATTCTGTTTTAAATCCAGTGGGTTTGCTTGGTTTTGAAGATGCTAATGATTTTTCCCACGTGGGTCCTGTGTGGCAGAGGAAGGCAGCTGCCCCGGCTCCACAGGAAGAGCTGGAGCCAACACTGAGCCATGCTCCTGGCACAGAAAGGCAAAGCTTTTGTTATCAAACATCCCCTGTCACTGGAGGGGTCTGGCAGCTCACTGAGGTCAAGGGCTAAACTCAGGTTTGGTAAATGCAGGACTGGGTTTACACCTTGCAAATCAGGTCTGGATGAGGCCAAACCATGATGCTATCACCCTTTGTGATTTAAAGAAAGAGACACAATCTTGATAAATACCTGCTATGTGCAGTTCAGGGAAATCGAGGACATTTCCAGTGGAGAAATGGATGTCCCTGAGGGACCAAAAAGCCATCTAAGGGCTGAGATCAGCCTTCCTACTCCACACATGTCACTTCATGAAGGCCTCAGTTTCCCCATGGTACAGAGCAGGACGTTTTCAGACCTTGAAATGCAGGATGTATCTTTCAGGTTTGCACTGATACCATCAGAAACCAGCCCTGGGAACTCAGGTGGATGCTGGTTCTGTGGTGTTCTTCCCAAAGTTGGCTCCTGCCAGATGCAGCCTCTCGCAGCTCGCTGGGGAGGAGTTGAAATGCTGAGCACGCCTTCCCGGCGTTCACCCTGATTTTCAGAAATTGCAGTAAATCAGTACTGCTGCAAATTGGCCTCTTTTTTTGGCTCTGCCTTGATGTAGAAAGGAAAACAAATGGAGTTTTGAAATGCAGCTAATCAAGGAGTTAAAGAGAGGTTAATCCTAGTGGATTAATCAACTCACAGAGGGATGGAAAGGAGGCTCGGACAGGGAGGAGCAGAGAAGCAGCCAAGCCTGTTGCTCCTCCCAAGGTCTACGGCAAGTTTCAGGGAGAGTCTGGAGATGGTGGCAATGCTCCTTCTTCCACCCAGCTGCATCCAGCATGGGGACCACACAGGTTTGACCTAGCTAATAACAAGCAAATCCCAGGTGTAGGTACACCTTTCTGTGAGAAAACACTGAATCCTCAGTGCATTTGTTATCACCCTCCTGGGGAAAATAGTGAGCAATATTTGACTTCACCACTCCCACCTACTGTCCATCATCTCCCTTTGATAAAACCCAGGATGTGGGGCGGTCCTGGCTGGGGTGAAGCCCCTGCAGAACTCAGGGGGTGGACAGGGAAAGGAGTTCTGAAGAGAACCGAGCTGCCCCGAGGCTTTCCACCACCCCCTGCAGAAAGCAGCACCTGCCATGGCTGCCCTGGCCACCCTGCAGGGTCCAGCCTGTGGCTCCTGCAGCCAAACCCAAGCATCCTCCTGCCCAGTAACCCAAGATATCAGCATCCGCCTCCCGGCACAGCCAGGCATTCTTCATGGAGTAAAGCCTCTTTATAGACAGCTAATTGAGCTTAGGCATAAGAAGGGCTTGAACATAATTAGTGACAGTGTAAGCAAGGAGGTTTAAAGAAGGTTATTAATGATATACACCACTGTATACAACAGCATAATCACCAAAAAAATATTAGATCCATTAAGTATCATTATCAAAGCCTGGAGCTAATAATTTAAGCTTAATTAAACTAATACGTTTCTCCAGCACTGGCAGTAGTACTCATCCCTTGGAAGGAAGCAGCAGCCAGGAAGGCTCAAGCATTACTGCTGACCCTGGCCATGGCACCAGTGCTCGTGCTGGCCCTGGGCTCCAGGTTCCCAAGAGCTGAGCCCACTTCCAGATGCTTTTAGAAGCAATTCACTCATTTCAACAGGAAACCTTTTGCTTTGACAGCTCAAAGACTTGGTCAGTGATGTCCTACATGGGCATCTAACACACTGCAGAAGGTTTTCCCCAGCACCCCACTGGTGGTGAGCCCTGTCCCTGGCCTGGGTCAGGGTGGTGCTGCTGGTCTTTGCTCCCTGGGGCCTTTGGCTCGAGTGTTAACACCATTGAGGAGGACAGTGACATCTCCCAAACCTCCCTTGGCTGGTGCAGGAGCAGGGGTCCAAGGTGTCCCTGTCCAGCACCCATCTCTGGGGCTGCCTAGGTGCAGACAGGGCACCGATCCCACTGCCTCCACACACACCTGCCTCCTCTCCCTTGTTATGAGCAGCTCTTTGGAGACTGGAGGAGAAATGACTCTGAGCCAAGATGGTCATGATGATCTCACTGCTAATTATGCAGAGAAGTCATTTAGCTGTGGCTGAGTGATGAAGTGATATGACAAGAATAAAACCTCACAGCCACTTTGCACATCACAAACTAAAGAGAAAAAACCCCAAAGTGATCAAACCCAAGCACCTCAACCCGTGTCTGCCACTCTGAGCCACTGTGGATGCTGTGCAACCCCCAAACCCACTGCAATTAGGGACAGGCAGCTCAGTCTGGGAAACAATTAAAAATCCTATTAGCTTTGCTTTCCCCTTGCCTTTGTCTGGGTCTGTTTTCTGCCCCAGTCCCAGCAGCAGGATCATCACTGCAGCAGAACTCACCATCACTTTAAAGAGGAGGCTAGGATTAGCACCAGCCTTAGTAAAAACACTCACTCACACCTCATTTTACCTTCACGCTGGAGATGATTTAGCTTGATTTATTCTAATTAGTTGTAATTTATTGTTTTAATGAGCTCTTCTGCAGGCTTTTTGTGCTTTCTAACCACACTCCTTGGCTGCTGTAATACGTTTCAAGCAGGTCTTTTAATAAGGAGAGGTTTCCAAGGCTGCCTCGGATAGAAAGCTTTTGTTGCAGTGTGAAAGAAGAAAATTAAGAAGAAATCTGCTTCTCCTATAGGATGGGTTTGCTGTGGAGCATCTGGCTGGGAGCAGGAGGTTGCACTTCAGCACATCACCCAAATGGCAGGAGACGGCTCTTAATTATCAGCAGCGTTTGCAACTGGGCTTAAAGACTGACAAAAGAAAACAAATAGGAGAAAAGTCTCTTTCCCTCAGCTACAGCTCATTATTCGAGGGAGGAATTAATGGCTAGGAGATGTCACAGTGCCTGGAGGCAGCTGTGGCTCCATGAAGGGGTTAGTGATGCTTCACACCACGGTCACACACACACTATCCCCGCAGGAGGGTCTGTGCTGCTGCTGGGGGTCACCAGGCTTGAGCCTCAGTGCACACCCAGGCCTCCCCTGAAGTTGGTGTGGGCAGAAGCATCCAAAGCGCTGCCATAACTGGCATTGCTTTATCTATGGAGGTCTCTCTTCCCCTTCTCTCTGCTGGGATGGGCAAAGCTTCAGGAACTTCTTGGTCTGCTCCCTGCAGCAGCTGTGCCAGTTCATGGCCAGGAGCTCCTGCTGAACTTCTGGCCTTTGGTTTAAAGGACACAGAAAGGCCATCTTGTCAGCCAGGGTGAGTTATTTCTGTGACATTGGATTATTTCATTAGAGAAAAATAAAGTTTTTACTTCTCTGTCCCCACAACCATCATGTGGCAAAGTCTTTTCTTTGGAGACATCCAAAATAAAGCAGATTAAATTTGCTTTGCAAGTAGAGAACAGAAAACAAAGCAAAATCTCCAACAGAAGAGAAACATGAAAAATCCCAAATGACCCTGTCTTTAGCAGAGAAACATTTGGATGGTTACAGGATATTCTCTGGGGGAAAAGGGATTGGCCTGTACCAAAGGGGCCCAGGTTTGTGTAAGAAATAGTGAGAAACCCTTGGGGAGCTGGGATGCTCTGGAGGGCTCTGGGAAGAAAAAACACCCAGAAGTGTTATATCAACTCCCCTGTGCAAACCCAGAGATAATCTGCAGGAATAAAAACCAGCTGCCAAGTGAGAGCCTGGAGAGTTGCGTGTTGCCTGGAGGGGCTGGGGGGAGGACTCAGAGGATGCTGGAGGAAAACAGGCTGAGCTCCTGCACACCCAGTGGTGCATGCACAGCTCGGAGCTGTACAGAGAGGCTCCCAGAGTGGCTGGAAAGCACAAACATCCCCATCAGCCAGCAAAAAGGTCTCTGTAGCCACCCAAGGGCCCCGCACCACAATCTAACTGTGCCAGGAGCAAGCGAGAGACATAAGTGCATCTCTGCCAGCTGAGCCAGCATCCGTGTCCCGAGCCACAGGCAGGTGTGGATGCAAGAGCAGTGCTTGCCCAGAGCAGAGCTGGATGCAGCTTTGGGAGCTGCTCTACTGGCCATTGGCCACAGCTCTGCCCAGGCGCGAGCTGGCTCCTGCCACGGGACCTGGAGAGTCAGAAAATAAGACCAAACCAGTTCTTCTAGGAGAAGAAACTGGGCCTCTGGAGATGCTTGGTGTATCTGGACAGCTCTAGAGCTGCTTGTGGATTATTTACCCTGCTCCACATGCTGCCAACCAAAATAAATCAATTCAGCTTTTGCTTCCATTTTAGGAAAATAAATCCTCTGGGACAGGCTGGGAGCTGGTGCCCTGTGAGGAGCCACGTGTTCACCCAGCCTGGCCCTGGTGGGGTGTAAACCGGTGCTCAGAAACTGCTCGGCCCCACTGGCCCGTGTCCCTGCCTTGCCAAGGGCCAGCGGTGGCAGCAGAGCCCCTGTGGCTTCCTAAGCAGCTCAGGACAGACAGCAGGACATGGCCAAGAGGTTTATCCAGCCTCCTCCAAACCAAGCATCCTGCCGCTGAGCTGCCCTGTGAGCTCTCCCAGGGCTTGAGTGACCTTGTCCTTATCTCTGTGTCCTTCGGCCCATCTGCAGCGGCTGGTGCAGGCAGGAGGACTGTTTCCCATGATGCAGCCCCCTTATCTCATGGCGCTGCATTCCCAGCCCCGAGCCCTCCCCATCAGCCCAGCCCAGCTCCGTGTTTGCAGCACCAGGAGTCGCCCGCTTGTGCTGCAGGAGGGATCACCACTGTAGAGAAGCTAGAAAAATCTTACCCCCCCCAAAAAAAAAAAAAAAAAAAGGAAAAAAAAGCCATACGAACTGCCCACATTTCCCTCCAGCTGCCCAGGAGAGCTTTGCTGGGGCTTAGAGCCAAGCTTGCAAGCTCGTGGTGCTGAGATGCATTAAGAGCTGCTGGATTTCCAAGCTCAGCCCCAGCATCTTCTCTCACCAGAGCGGACACACTCCTCTTGCTCTGGCTGCTGCATGGGCAGTGAGGCACGTGCTGACACCGGTGGCAACAAAGAACCTAGTACAATTTGCCCAACATCCGACTGCTTAATTACACCAGCCTCTTTCAGATGTGATTGTGTATTTTATCAGAACTGGTTTCTTAGAAAGAAAAAAAAAATAGTCTTTCAAACATCTTCTCCTCTCCCCTTCCTGGCCGGGGCACAGCCCCATGACTGCAGCATCGGCATTGCTCTGAGAGCAGGATTGGAAAGGCCTGAGGAGGATGGCTCCTCCACCTCCTTCAACAATAAAAATTATTTGGCTTTGAATGACTTATCAGTAAGTCTAACACTACTCCAGAAGGAGAAATAAGGGAGAACCAGCCTCCCAGAGCGATTCAGACAGGGCCAGCAGAGAGGGGTCCCAAAATACACAGCCCCGGGTCTCTAGCTCTCCTGCGCCCCCTCAGCCAGCCCTGGGGTTGGACCTACAGGAAGCCTGCTCCTCCAAGCCCAGAGGATGCTCACCCACACATCTCCCTGTTAGAGCTGATATTAAGCTATAAACTGTAATGTGTTATGACACCACCTGATGCAGCGTAATTGCTATAAACCCATGAAATGTAATGTAATTGGCAGAGTGGCCATTATAGCATTGTGTTACAGGTCTAATGGCTTCAAGCTGTTATCTCACATGCAGGCTGAGGATGAGCAAACAGCTCCTGCTCCCTTCTGGCCCCAGCTCTGCAGCAGCCTGGTGCCCCAGAAACACACATTTCCTACCTACCTCATCCTCCTTAGACACAGGGGAAGATGCTACTGCAGAAATGCTCCAATGTTTCCAAACTTATTTTTCCACTTGCAGAAACACCAGTAGAGATTACTTTTTTAAAACCTCCTTCACATCAAAAAAAAAAAAAAAAAGGGCAGATCTCCACTTAATTATTTCATTAGTATATGATACTCCAGACAATCCAACAGCTTGAGAAGCTGCTGGCTGCATAGGTCCAAGCACGCTGCCTGTGTAAGAGGTCCTTATTGCTAATTGCTGATGCCAACCTCAGCCATTAAGAAATTATTGCTAATGCATCTTACAACAGTCTTTATAAGACATTATTAAGGAACTCATCAGAAAGCAGAACCTAATAAAACAGAAAGTGATTAAAAAAAAAAAAAAGTCTTCCCCCAAACTGCAGGATCAGCAGGAGAGAAAGCTGGGAGCTATCGTTTCACTGCTGCAGCCCCAAAGCTGCAGCCTGGGGACCTCCTCATACACCCGGGGGTGGGAGAGGGGCTCACCTGGGGCTAATTCCCCCTGGCAGCCCCCTGCAGACTCGCAGCTGGTCCCCTGCTCCAGCAGCCCTGCTCAGGGGAGCTGTCGTCAGCCACTCATGGGGTGCACGGTCAGGGCTGCCCTGGGGCTGCATCCAGCCCCTTGCTCTGGGGTGCTGAAGCCTGAGGGTCACCCCAGGGACACATGTGCTTCTTCTGGGGTCCTGTCCATGACAAGTGCATTGACGGGATGGGGCACTGGGGACAAAATCAGGGTTGGGCCTGGGGATGTTTTTCGAAAAGACTGAAAATAAAACTTCTTTGAAGGTCTGAGGCAGAGGAGAGACAGTGTGCTGGAGAGGTGTCACCCATGAGGCTCAACAGCTCCACGTGGCACAGGGACACGAGGCTGGAGCTGTGACTCATGACTTTTTTGCTTTCCATCCTGGTGTCGGTATTACATTTCGAGAATTATATTTTATTCATAAAAATTGCTGTGCTCACAGCCACGCCTGGCAGAGCTGTCGTGACTGAGCCCGGGGCTGGCTCCCGTGGATGGGCGTGGGGGTGTTGTACACTGCCTGGGGTGTTGAAAATTAATTGCTGTTGAAAATTAAATATATAAAACTAGGTCAAGAGCCCCCAGGTTCCCTTCTGTGACCTGGAGTGTGGGTACCATTGTGGCCCCTGAGCACTGGGGCCAGGGTTTACGGCATGTGATGGGCTGTTGTTGGTAACCACATCCCGAATGAGCCATAGCGGAGCATGTGAGTTGTATTTTTAACTCCAAGGCCCTGGTGACATGGAAAACCGAGTGCCCAGTCCAGGTGCCACGCAGATCGATGGAAAAACTCCTGCTGCCCATCGGCACCTCTGCTTTGCCAACCCCGGACAGTGCAGCTTGTTAACAAATCTTACCCAGTGCTTCACCCCCGGGAATGGTTTTAAGGCTGTGTGCAGAGCCCAGCAGAAAGCACTTGCCGCTGAGGAATTAGCTGGGAAGTGCTTCCCTGTGGAGCTGCTGGTGGGGATCTGGCAGAGTGAGATGGAAATGGGGATGGTTCAAACCTGACTTTCTCAGCTCAGAGGCTGATTTAGCATCCCCAAGCAGGAAAAGCATTTGCAACCCCTCAAGAGGGTAAGGAAAGGGTGAGCCCATGGTCCTCGCCAGGCTTGGTGCTTCCCTGACACAAAGTTAGCTGGGACTCGGCATTCACTGGCTGCAGAAAAGGCTCAAGCAAATGCTACAGCCACCCATCAGTGCAAACATCCCCACACATCTTTCTTTTCCTTCCCCCCATGGGGAGGATCCCATGACAGACGAGGCGAGGTGGCACGTGATGGCATTCCCCCTCCTCCCTGCCACCCTCCCGTAGCCCTGCACCTGTCCCTCTGGGCTCAGCCAAGACAAGCAGAGGCTAAGAACATCGACTGGGTTTTATTCCTCAGGTCTGACACATAAAAGCACAAATTGTCTTTGGAAAAAAAAAAGAAAAAACAAAACAAAACCCAAACCAATGTTCAAAGCACGCAGACGGTTTGCGTTTCTCAGGACGGAGGCCGTGCCATCAAGCTCCGCCACCAGACGCGCGTCCTTTGCAGAGATGTAGTTTAAAAAAAACAACCCACAGAGAAGGAAAAGACACATGTCAATTTTAGAGAAAAAAAGGGCCCTTTTTTGCTATTGTTATAAATATCCCATCCGAGCAGCTCAGAGCAAAAAATAACTGTAACAGGGACATCCGTTCTGCTCGGCCCCATGGGCACAAAATCTCTACCGGCACCTCAGATGGCTACAAGCCCTCTGGGATGGTGGCCTGGCACCCGGTGTGCATGCCCCGGCTCTCATCTGGTCCCCCTGTGGGGTGGCGGGTGCTGCCATCCCCGCGAGCAGCACCCGTCACCCTTGCTGGAGGCTGTCCAGACTCCACGCCGCAGGGGGCTGGGGAGCAGGGGTCCGGGAGGAGAGGGGAGACGGGGGGAGGGATGCCGGGGTGCGGGAGGGACGCAGGTCAGGCGCAGGTGGCTTCCTGGCTCTCGACGGGGATCTCGCTGCTGCAGCCACCCTCGCTGTACTGCTGGTAGGGGGGGATCTGGGGCGCCTCGATGATCAGCAGCCCCTCTGGCGACAAGGAGGCGAAGACTGTGATGGGGTCCACCTCATAGGGCAGCCTGCAAGAGGGGAGGAAAGATGAGATGGTTTAGGAGCTGGAGGGCCGGGGGGCTGCTGGCTTGCAGCATGCTGCATCCCTGGTGGATGTTGACCCTTGGGAAGCCCACACAAGACCCCCAGCGTGTGGGGAACCACTGATGCCCAGCCAGCAGCCCAGGCACAGGGCTCAGCAAAGCCCACGTAATTACTGGAGCGCCTGGGAATGTGCTGGGGATATTTAAAGTGGCCTCCTGGCCCGTCTGGCCCCTTTGAGTGCTCTGTTTAATCTCCCCGGCAGATGTGTTTGACAGGATGTCACCCGCTGCTTGTGCCGCCCAGGCTTCTGCAAAGCGGGAGTAAATCATCTCCGTGCCGCAGCCCACGTCAGCCCCAAGCCTTGCCCGTAAAAGGAGCCGCGGCGGCTGCCGAGAGCCGAGCAGGAGGGAGCACAGTGCTTGCCCCAGCTTTCCTGAGGGACTTTGGGATGCACAGGGCTCCTTTGGGGTGGAAGAGCAAAGCTGAGCTGCTGCCAGCTGAGGAAACCCTTCCCATGCCCTGGGCTTTGCTGCTTCTCCCTGTTAAGCCCCTGAGCCCCGCGGCTGGGGATCTGCCCCCAGCATGGGCAAAGTGCCGTGGTTGGGGCTCGCCTGCCTCCGGACTTGCCTTTCGCTGTTGTTGTTGCCAAAGTGAGCCATCGCGGTGAGTCAACGCGATAGCAATCTGACTGACATCATTCAGATGGATATATACATGTACATTCACACACGGGGATGTATTTTGGAGCTGATGATGGTGTCAGCCCGTCGTGTGCCGCTAAACCCCGGGGGATGCGCAGGCACTGTGAGCGAGGGCCCTTGCACCCCTCTCGCTCCCTGCACCCCAGGTGGCTCCGAATGCAGCCCCAGACCTCGAAGAGACTGACAAATCCCCCAGAGAAAGACCTCCTCCTCTTTTACCTCCCTTGGGAAATCACAGTGTGGCCTGAACCAGCCACGCACATGCTGCAAAAGAGCAGATTTTGGGGTGAAAACAGGTGCAGGAGTCCCTGCATGTGTGAGCCGGGACACGGGGACTGGCAAAGCTCGGCCCCAGTGCCATCCCCGTGCTGCCTGTGACCTGCCTGCACCGCAGGGACAGGGTCCCACAGCAGGCAGCGACATTTAGGTGCTGGTCAAGGGGATGTGGCAGCCTCCCCCATGCCCCAGCCCCTTTGGCATGGGGACACCCCAGGGCTGGCTGGTACCTACTGGATTTTCTTGGTGAAGTTCTTGGAGACGATCCCTCCTTCCACCTGCTGCTCCTCGTGTTTGCCTGCAGGGAAGGGCAACACCCCATGTCACCACCTCACTGGGAGATTACTTTTTTCCCCAACAGACAACCAACAAAACCCAAAAGGAAAGTTTTCAGAGGAGTGGTTTCCCTTCCCCAGCACAAATCCTTCCCTCTGAGGAGGGCTCTGGGAGCCTCCTCTATGTAGGGAAGGAGGCGCCGGACAGAGCACACCCATATTCCCAGTGAGAGCCTGGGGTCTCGCAGGCTGCCAAGAGCTGGGGCTTCGGAAAAAATTTCCAAGACATAATAAAACCCTTGGAGGTGGCAGTGTCCCTCCTTGTCCTGCTCACCAGGCTGGGGTCCCCTCCACCATACTGTCAGGCTGGGGATCCCTGTGCCTGGAGCATCTCTGAGGCTAAAATCACACCAGTGGCTGCCCAGACCCCCCTCACCTGTGGTTTTCCCTCTGTGATGCCGTGCGCCCCAAATAAATACCCAGGGCCATGCTGTGTGGCAGCCCCCAGCCCACCTTGGGGACCCTGGCCTGGGGCACTTGAGGACAATGCGGAATGTCAGTGCCAGGCTGATGAGATGCTCAGGACAAGGTGCCCACGGACACCCCAGATGTGGTGCACCCCGCACCCACTGTCCCCACCATGAACTGAATTATTAGGGAAATGCTTCTGGCTGGCTTGTCTCCAGGCTGGGGCCTCTTGGGCCTGGGGTGGAGGCCATGGGGCAGCTGCCCCCCACTTCCCAGCACTGGAGGTGCCTCTCTCGGCCCCTTTAAAGGGAACCTCCCTCTGCGCCGGCCTCACCCCAGCTATAATTAACCGAGCCAAGCTGGGGCCCCTCTCAGCAGCTCACTGCAGGGTGCCGCTGCCTGCAGCTGCGCCTCCCTGGCCAGCCAGGGCAGAAAGCGGGGAGATTTACCTCAAAGGAGACTTGTCCTTTTTATTTTTGCAGTAAACCACCAGCTTGTGAGCTGGGTCCCCCCATGGCACCCCTGAACTGCCCATGGGGCTGCCCCAAGCCCTGCCTCAGCCTGGGCCTGCTCCTGAGCACAGAGCTACCACCACTGGCTTAAAATAAAGATGATTTTTCATTTTATGGCAACTTCTTGAGCTGGCACAGGCAGGGCAGGACCAGCTCCTTTTCATGCCCCATCCTCCTCCTCCCCGGTGCCTTCACTCTCACCTGACACCTCGACGTAGCCATCCTTGGTTTTGACCGTCAGCTCCTCGGGTTTGAAGCTGTGCACGTTGACGCACACCTTCCAGGGCTCGCGGGGAAAGGGCACGGGGCTGCGGCTCTCAGGGTACCCCCCGAAGCGGGCACCGTAGCCGGGCCCCATGGTGGAGGCGCGGGCCATGCCGGTGCGCAGGGGACCCGGCCAGGTGGTGGTGAGCCGTGGCCGAGCCCAGTCGGGCCAGTCTGCCGTCAGGTCCCCAGGGAAGGGTGACATCCCAAAATCATCGTCCAGCAGGCGTGAGGTCAAGCCAGGCTCCCGGAAAGGGTCGCGGACGCTGCGCCTGCCGGGGTAATGGCAGGAGAAGGGCATCTGGCTGTCGGCCATGGCTTCCTTCAGAGGGGTCCAAGTGTGTCCACGGGGCTCTCCCACGGAGCCTCAGCCTCTGCGCGGCCGCTCCTGGCTGCGAACTTGCTGAGAGAGCCCGTCCCGGAGGAGACGCATCCACCCCGGGCAGGACGCGGGCACGCAGGTGGGCGCTGCGGGGACAGTCCCCTCCTTCCCCGGCACCAGGTGAAGGACGACGGAGAAAATCAATTCAGGGCTGAATCACTGGGAGCTGGAGGAGCGCAGGAAGGACGGAGGGAGCTCTCTGGCCGTGAGAAAATGCTTCCTGTCTGGCTGCGATCCCAGGGACCAGGGAGAGGAAAATAAAACTTCTTGTCAGGAGAGGGAAAAAAAAAATAAACCAAATATCCCAAGATTAAAAAGCTTATCTCTCCCCTCTCGCTCCTCAGCACTTTATGTGCGACTTTCCCTGCCGTTCCTGGGCGAGAGCTGCAATAAATGCCTGAGCTTGGAGCCGAGAAACTTCTCTAACCTTCCAGCCGCCGGGCGAGCGCTATTTATACGGATTTGGGAGGGGGGGGTGTGTTTTGCAATTCCTGCCCTGTCAGCCAAGTATTTTGGAGAGGATGAAACAGCCGTGGAGAATCTGGGCTGTGGCAGCTGACCTCTCTCTCCGGCCTGAGGATCCTGGCTGCTGTGAGGCCACGGCACTTCAGCAGCTGCCCTGGCTCCGCCACCCCCTCCCGCCACCCTGCACCCAGCCCACCTGCCCAAAATAGCCCCCAAGCTCAGGGCCGGCTGCTTTCACCCCAGAGTCACCTGTTAAAAATACCCCCTCAGTGGGGCTGGGCCATGCTGCTCCCTGCACTGTAAAGCCACGTGTCCCCACGCCACCGAGCAGCCCGCCGTACTGGGAAATGGGTCATCGGTGGCACACCTAGCGCAGCGCTGTGAGGGCGGTGGGACCCCACAGGTGGGTGTTTGAGGGATGCTGGGGCAGGGGATGGACCCCTTTTGTGGCCAGGAGCATGCAGCACTGCCCACAGAGCCCGGGTGCGAGGGGTCCTGCGGGATGCAGGAGGAAAGCCGTGCTCCAGCTCTGCTTCCTCGGCTGCCTTCACCAGGCAGGCCCCGAGAAATGACCCCTAACCGCAAGAAAGGGAGAGGGACCCCGGGCAGCAGACGGGCAGGGTCCTCACAGCGCTGCTCAACACCTGCCTCCTCCTCGCCCTCCTCCTCCTCGCCCCACCACATGCCCCGGCCCTGCCGCAATCGCCGTGCACGGGCAGGGCGAGGTGTTAATCACAGCCGCGCTGCGGCGGGGCTAATTACAGGGCAGCAGCGGGGAGCGGGCAGTGCGCCGTGGGAAGAGGCGCGGCGGCAGTGGCGGGTGAGCTCCCGGCCAGCATCCACCCGGCAACAAGGCCCCGACCATGCAAGCAGGGGGTACCTGTTGGGGACAAGGGGCTCCCCATGGAGGTGGTCCAGGCACGGCTCTGGTGGGCGATGGGATGTGCTGGAGGATGGGATGTCATCAGCTAGGGTCATGCTAGATACAGGATGACTTCCTCATGCTGCATCCTCCCTCCTGTCTCTGCCTCATGCTCCTTCTCTCTAGCATCTGCAATTTTTCTAATAGACTTGATGGAACTAATTACAGCAGGAAGACTTTAATGCAGCGCAGGCCGTGCAGCAATTCAGCTGCTGGTCACTCCAAGGGCATTAATCATGCTGCACCGACGCGGCATCGCTGGGGGAGGGAGCAGCCTCTCATGGTGTGGGGTAGGGCTGCTCCCCTGTGCTCAGCTCCTTCACCCCCACCATGTGTGGGGACAGTCAGCCATCACGAGGGTCTCCCTGGGGACTGAGGGGGATGCCTGGAGATGCCTGGGGAGGTCCCAGGTGCCGGCTGAGCACCCCTGGGTGCAAGGAGGCAGCTGCCAGTGGAGAGGCAGAGCATCCCCCTCCATCATCTTGTCCTGCCCAGCTGCCCCTGCCAGGCTGGGGGCTCCTGCTGCCCAGGGATGACAGCAGGGTGTTGTGGGGGACATCGCCACACACTGAGCCTGAGCTCAGCTGGGCACCTCTCGCCTTGGCTGGGGAGCAGGATCACCTCAACGCCCAGCTCTGCACTCACTCGGGCAAACACCAGCCCATGGGGAGAGGGGGACAAGTTCTGAGGAGATTTTGGGGTGCCCCATGATCCTGCCATGTTTCCAAGAGCCTCCTAACATCTCCAGTCCCACGATTCCCTGCGTAGCTCCAGGCCACCCTCCCTCCCTGGCTAGGAATCCTCCCTGTCGCCTTGTTTATCCCGATTAGTCACACGTCCCCTCCCGCCGGCTCTTGCTGTCTCTGGGCCATCCCAATTTAGCTCCTGTTGTCACTCCAAATCTCCCGGCTGTGTCTCACTGCCGAGCTGGCCCCAGAACATTAGTTCTGGGGAGCATGAAGTGGCCGTGCAGCCTCCCTCCTCCTCCGACTGACCTGCAGACACTGCCCTGCTTCCCCCCTCCATGGACCCATCCATGCTGCAGCCAGACCCTTCCTGGGTGCCCCTCTGAGCCCTGTTGGGAACAGCATGGGGGCCTGGTGCAGTGCTACTGCTCCCCTGTGGGGCTTCCAGCCAGTCCAGGGGAGGACCCCAGGGTGAGAGGCATCATCTGGGGTGACGGAGAGTCCCCACTGCCCTGTTGCTTATGGGGGAGTTGGGGGAGTACCCCAGCTCCTGCTGAGGAGGTGACTGCAGCGGGACCCTGTGGTGGGGGAGCATCGTGCACGGCTTGGAACGAGGGCTGTGTGGGCAAGGAAGGGCACAGCCCCGGGGAGAGCACCAGGGATCCCAAACAGTGACCTCCACCGGGGGACAGCTGCGTTTCTGGCTTGGGCTACCAGTGCCTGAACAGGGCGAGGGGATCCAAAGTGCCTGGCAAAGGGCAGCAAAAGCCTGGCCCAGCAGGGAAGGGAGAGCTGCCAGAAATACTAGCCCACAACTTTTTTTTGCTTCAGTGCCCTGAGGAGCCAGTCCTTGGCAGCTGGGAGAAGAGGCACATGCCCTTCCCTTCAGAGCAGCTGAAACAACCCAAAATATCCCACCACGCACAGTCGGATCCAAAAGGAACATGACAAACAGGGCTGCGATGAGAAGGAAATACTGTCTGAACCTTTATTGGAACCCTTTTTCTAACCAGGCTAACAACTCAAATACCCCAGGAAGACTAAAGAATACAGTATGCATTTTGATGGAGAACAAAGGGGGTTTTACAGTGAAGTCAAATGAACAGATGCAGCGGTGCCATGTGGTAAGGAATTGACCAACAGGGGAGAAAACAGAGACACTATTTTCCTCGCAGCTTTTCTCACATCTTTACTTTTGTACTCAATCTTTTCATTCCCTGGGTTTCGAAGGGGCACAGCTGCCCCCAGGCTGGTGAGGTTCAGGGTGTTGTTCTCTAGGCAACAGCCCAAAAGTTGGGATGCTTGACCACGACACTGTTGCTATGACAGCAGAATGTACCAGTGCTTCAGAGACCCTCCCAGTCATGTGCAAACTTCCAGGTAGCAGCAAAACTCATGAGAATTATTCATTCCCTGGTAAAGAGGTAATAAAACCCCACAGGACACTAAAGGGCAAAGTCTTCACTTAGGCACCGGAATCCGTCCTTTTCTCAAACAGATATCCTGAGAGCCCCGAGGCTGAGCACCGCGCAGCTCCTGGCCAGCTCTGCGGAGCAGCCGCGCACTGGGCATTCGCCTGCCGACACTGGAGCCGTATCCACCCTCTGCCAACCCAGGCAGCTCTGCAGGTGAAGAGGACCATGGCTCTGGTGTCGGTGGAGTGACACTGGCACAGATTGTGAACTTTAGCTTTTTCAAAGCTGGGAGAGGATGCCTGCAGTGAGCTCCAGCTTGTGTCAGAGAGGACAGGAGAGACTTCCCCAGTCCTGGCCTGGCCACCTTTCCTGAGCTCACGCCTGGGCAAAGCTACTCGTTCTGGCACAAAGCTCAGGGAAGGGGGCAAAGTAGGACATGGCACGAGGATGAGGGTCTCAGGATGGGGCAGGGTGGACATCCTTGCTTCCTGGCAGAGACCACAGCAAGTCACTTCAACCCTATCCCTCTCCTCACATCAATGAAAGGGTGACAAGTCCCCCCTTTCCCCAGTAACTAGAGAGCCGAGATGGGGTGAGTGGTGGGAGATCAGAGATCTCTGGGGATCTCTTGACAATCTAAGGAGCTCTACCTACGTGGCGTGGAGGAGGAAGAGTAGGGTTATTCCTCTGCCACAGCTGGTCTGTTGCCTCTGAACACCCAGCACCTTTCCAGGGGGTTGTAATTTGTCAATAGAGGCTGGTCCAAGAAGATGGAGGATTTTCCCCTGCCTTGCTCATCTCCATCTAAATGAGGTTCCTCCCTAAATCGCTGGGGGTTGAGCTCTAAATGAGCCTAATTTGTCTGCCAGATGCCTCCATGCCAGCAGGTGACAGCCTCAGTAATTCACCTCTCTGATAACCTCTCTCCAATGAGAACATTGGAACATGAGAACATGGCAACACCTCAAAGGCTCCTACCTTTGTGGACCCAACGGCAAGACCCAATATCTTTTTTTAAGTAATGCTCAATAAATAGAAGAAATAAATATTAAATAGAAGCTAAATCCTCTCAGCCTGTTCAATATATGTACAATGCATAGCAAAATAACAGTGATTGGCTGTTGCAGACATTTGGTCCAAATTCAGTCCCCCAAAACAACAAAAACATTGAGAAAAGTTGCAGTCAACATAAAGAAATGCTCAGCTGAGTGCTGTAACCCATGAAGAAAAGAAGTAACAAAACAGTGCTTTAAAATATCCCTTATCTTCAGCAAACCTGCAGAGATTGTGTTGGGTTTTCTGGAGCCTAGCTGGGGTTGGGAGAGGTGGGATGAGCCTCTCTTGGTGTGACAAACCCAGAGCCAAGGCAGGTCCAGGGAGTGGGGAGAGGTGACAGCACGACTCTGGGGTTGGGGACATTTGGGAGTGGGTGTTGTGATGTGTGCTCTGCCAGGGGAAGGAAACTGGGGCACTTGTGGGATGAAAACAAACTCGTGGGTGGGAAAGAGCCTCTGTGTTTACGGAAAGCAAAACCTGCTGAGATAGGGCTTCCAAAAAATGGCTGAGAGATTTTCCTGAAGCCTCGAGGCTGCGGCTGGCCCTGGGCATCCCTCGTGCAGCTGACCACAGGTGAGCAGCGACTCACCAACACCAAAATGACCAAGTTGCCTTTCCACAGGTGAATGCTGCTCTTTGCAGAAAGCACCAGCAGCAACCTGAGACACTGGATGCAGAGAAAACAATCCATAAAAGCAATAACAAGTGAAACAACCTTAAAAAAAAAGCACTGGCAAAAGGCACAGAGACAGAAAAGCTCACGGGCTTCACACAAACCAACGGAAAACCCAGCTGTCCACTGACAGGGAGGGTGATGTTCCAGGTTGTACTAAAAATTTTAAATAAGTTAAAAAATAAATACCACCACTGAGGAAAACGTATATGCACATGTGCACATGTACACGTACACACACAATCTTGGTTAGGTCCTGTCACCAGAGGCTGGATTTTGCAAGCATCTTCAGCACGGATCACACTCTCACAGTCTCGTTTCTTTAGTTTTTCCATGGGTGGGTCATTGCGCAGCGGTAAACACGGCAGGGGAGTCCTAGCGACGGCATCCTCCCAGGGAAACCAGCGGTGCCTGTGCAGAGCAGCTCAGTTTCGGGTTGTGCGCTGGCTGCGGAGCCAAGGGAAACAGCAGCAGTGGCCAGCTGGCACCCGGCCGGCGCGAGCACGGGCCGGGAGGAGACTTCCCCTTGCAGCACCACAAACGCCCTGCTGCTCAGCTCGTTGGCGAGAAGACCCTCGCTGTCACCTCCGTGAGGTCCTAGGCCCATTTCTGTGGTCACATCCATTGCATTCCTGCACAAATCTAATGAGAAACCCTGGATTTTAATATGGGAACACAGACAGCTCTGCCCTGCATGCCTCTGTCCATCACACGTTCTCCGCCCTGCTCCAGAGAGCACAGACAAAGGGACACGTTGGCTGCAGGAGCGACCGTCACTCCTCCAGCCACCTCATCGAGAGGGGCCAGCGCTGTAAACCTTTACACAAGAACAATGGCATGGATACATTCAAACAAACAAATAGATCCAAAAATAACTTATTGTTTGGGAAAAAAAAAAAAAAGATAATAAATAAATACTGGTAACAGTGACCACCTGCATCCATTCTGACATAGAATTAAAAATAGAATAACAATAATAATAAATAAATAAATAAATAAATTACAAGGTTTACTCCAATGCAAGTCTGCTCGGGAATCCCCAGGAGCGTTTAGCTGCCACGGACTGTCCAAGCAGAGGCAGTCCTTGAAACAGGATCAGCCGGACAGGTCCGCGAGCTGCTGCTGTCAGCCCCGCAGAGTCATCCCCAGTCCCACGGTCGGTTAGTGCTGCTGACCCTGATGTGGTGCTTCAACCATCCATCCCCAGACACGAGGAACTCAAGTCAGTGTTGTGTTTGAGATTTACACCAGTTGCACGAAGCCCCTCTTTTCTTTTCTTTCCTAGTTTTTCACCTCCTGACTTGCTGTTTCCTTGCTACAGATGCATGTGTGCGTTAGGGGGTGTTAAGTAGCACGAGGCTACATTTGAAGTGGTAGGTCTGGGGTTTGGGCTCCCATCACTGCCTTGGGGTCTTCTCGGGGAGCAGAAGGATGGGGCGTTTCAGTATCAGACTGGGAGAGACTCTTTGGGGAAGAAGCGTGAGGTTTTCAGCCCTTTACAAGAAAGGGAGGTCACTGCAGAAGATGGCCAAGGGGCTGCTGCCAGGGCCAGCACAGCAGAGGAAGCAGTGGCCCTCCAGGGCTTTGATCCCTCAAGCACAGCCCTAGAGCATTTGCTCAGCCCTACCAGGAACACTTTTCTCTGTGTCCTCCAAAGCAGCCTCCCAGGAGACAGACTCATGTCCCCACCAAGCCACTGACCACACCAGTGCCCAGCGCTCTGCCTTGGCCACCTTCATCCTCACATTACCTGCAGAGAGCAAGGCGGGGGATGAGAGGCTGGGAAAAGGGGGGGCTTTGGGGGTTGAAGGCACAGGACAAGGGGGACCAGCAGTAGGAAGGATACGGGGAAAAAGGGACACCAGGCATAAAACTTCCCTTTGTACCACCCGGGTGGAAATACACCACATGCTGCTGTGCTTTCCAAGAGAGGACAGGTTTCTGTGCTTGCTAAGGCGACCATCCAGCTCCATCAGACACCACATGGCCCTTGGCCCTCCTCCACTGGCAGCTTTGCCCCTTTACAGCTGCCAGCGGGATGGGGTACTGTAGGTAACTCTTTAGCTGGCGGGGGGTTGCATTTCTTTCAAGCCCCTCTCCTCCTCCACCAGATGCTGGCTCCACTTAGCCCTTTCTGTGACACTTAAATGACACACCTCCTTGACTCACTAAGCCCAAACTCGTTAATAATCATGCAGGATGGAAGGGGAGGGGATGGAAAAAGGGAGGGAGGGAAGTCTTAAAGCCAAATTAGCGTCTTTATGCACCCAGGTGTTGTAAGAGAAAGAAACTCCTCAGCACCAGCTCAGCCTGTGCTGGGAGAAGCCTTTGTTACCCTGCAAAACACAGTAATTGCGCAGGCAGCTGGGCTGGCAGGCCTGGCAGGGAGACAAAACCCCGGGGCCCAGGGCCGCCCAGGCAGGCAGGGCTCTCCTGCCGCTGCCCGAGGCTTCTTGGAAAACCAGGCAATTAGTGGGGGGTCCTTTCTGCCCCCCTGCACTGCTCCATCCTCCCAGTGACAAACTGGGCACGAGGGCATCCAGGCCCTGAGATGAGGCAGCTAACCCTGCCTCAGGGGATCCTGAGGGTCTCAAGGAGAAATGATTTCCTGAAATCCTCCTGGCGCTGCTTAAAAATTGCTGCCTGTTATGAGGAAGGGTGATGGGGGTCCCCTGGCTCAAGTAGTGGCTTTTAAAACCCATGTGCTGTCCCTACACCCCACAGCTAGGCCGTCTGTGTGTCTCCTTACAGTCCCAGCAGCACTGCACACCAAGGGCAAGGCTCCCTTCTGAAGAACCTAAACCCAAACTGCCAGATAGTTCCTCCGAGAAGGGAACCCCCCAGCCCCTATCTCCCACGCCTTGGCCTGACCCTCAGCACACAGTGTGGCACCAGCCCCCCTCTCCCTTGTACCCCACTGGTCCCCCATCTACTTCAGACCTCAGCAGTTTGTCTGCAAGCAAGTCACAGTGCTGGGGGGGATAAAACAACCCGGCAAAAGATGATGCATACCTGGTAGGAAAGGGCAGGAGAAAGACAGGGAATGTGGTTTTTTTTTCCCAGGAATTACGTCAGGAGGGATTTCTAGACTTCTATTTATAGCAGGGACTGGCTGACCAGCAATAAATAAATATTCTCTCATGGGAGAGGCTTGCTGCAGAGTGGGCAGAAACTCTGGAGGAGAGACCCAAGAGACCTGGTATTTGCCTTGGTGGGGACAGGTCACTCCCACTCATCACCAAAGCTTCCCAGCAAATTCCTCCCTAACCGGGTCTCTCCCTCCAACAGAAATTAATTTGCTGTTTCCTGGTTTGGCAGAAGGGCAAGGAGCTGAATTCTTTCCTTTGGACCAGCTGGTAGTGCTTTGGAGAGTGGCAGCGATGGGCAGACGGGGCCGTCAGGGAGGATGGAGCAGGCCTGTCTGACAGAGCCTCTGCGAAGCACCGAGCCCTCTGCCAGCCCTGGCCTGGGGAGCCGGGCCCGATCCACCCACCCCGAGAGGTGCCGAGGGGGCTGCGCCGGGCGCACAAGGGCTCCTACTCCGGACCGGGGAAGGGGGACCCGGCACTGCCACCACATCAGTACTGGGGATGATTGCTATCGATGGCCAGGCAGGTGGGAAGGAAGCGGAGAATGCCAGGAATTTGGAGGCGACGCCAGCACACGAGCCGGTCCGCGGCACTCCCTAGCGCCGCAGGCTGTCGGAGCTGCCTCCTGAGTCAGAGCTCCTGCTCCTGCTGCGGCTGCTCCTGGGGCCCGAACTCCGACTGCGGCTCCTGCCCTCCTCGGGGAGCGGCTGAAGCTGCTGTACCAGGAGGAGTAGCTGCTGGCGCTGCTGGAGGAGGAGGGACTGGGGCGGTAGTAGGGGATGGGGCGTTTGCGGGCGCTGTGGGGACAGAGAGACACGGGTTACCAGCAACACAAGGGCAGATTTACGGCCAAAATCTCCACAAAGCACTGTTTACTCTGCACACACTCCCTCAAAACGTGACTGTTTAAAAGAAAAAAAGAGATCTGGTTGCTGACAGGCCTTGGGATTCAAACCACCCACTCCCACAGCCCTGGGGAATGTCCCAGGCACCAAGTCTGAGGCTGGGCTCTGCTCGGTCTTGTCCCAAAGAGCCCTCAGTGTGAAGGTTAGAGTCCATATTTGACTCTCAGCAGTGTGGGACATTTACCACCGGAGAGGGTGAAACAAAAACCTGTGGGGGATGCTCCTGACACGTGATGGGTGAGTCCCTGCTCTGATTTCATCTGCCTTTTGGATTCAGCTCCTGTAAATGAGACCCCCCTGCCCCATCCTCCCTCTGCCTGTAGCTGGCAATCCCCATGCTGTAGGAGGGGCAGAAGGGCCTGCTCATCAGTATTGGGAAACGGGTCTTCTCCTGTAGAAACGTCCACTGGCAAGTGCTGGGACCCAAGGACAGCCCACATCCCCCTGGGGAGCGCCAGCTGAGCCTGCCTCCCAACCATGGGGCTGCATGGCCTTACCTGGTGATGCGCCGAGCTTCGAGGTGGCTGGGAGAGTCTCTCCTGCGTTTCCTCAGGGGCGAATAGGACCGTCGCCGCCGCTGCCGGTCACGTTCCCTGTGCGACTCCTTCTCACTGGAGCTGTACTTGTGCTCTCGCTCACGGTCTCTGGGGAAGGCACGCGTTGGAAACAGTCACTGCTGGGTTGTTGTGGGGTAGGTTTTGGATGTGGAGGCACAGGTGAGCGGAGGACACTCAGCTCCAAAAGGGACCACTCTAACCAAAGTGGCACCAGCCCTGCACACACTCACTGAGCTGGACAAAGGGACATTCAACTGGCTGGACAGATGGACACCTGCTAATTGCGTTTGGGGTTTCAGCAGTGTCTCCTGGTGGTCCTGTGCTGCCAAGCTAAGATGGCTTCCACATACCTGTGTCTGTGGATACACTCTGTACTTATCTCTACTAAAATTGCTCTTGCTGGCCGTGCCGCACAGGCAGGCGAGAACAACTCTGCCAGCAGCCCCCACGTAAGTGGAGGGCCCCTGGTATCCCTGCAGGGCTGTGCGGCTCCACACAGCTCGTCAGGAGTGCTGGTGTTGCTATGGTTTTCTCTTTTGTTAAATTCCCATACACGTCAGCACAGGCCCTTCTGTGGAGTGTAGCTGACTTCATACACCCTGCTCAATGCCATCTGCAGAGCAACATGTTACAGGTCAAGGGCCTGATCCTTGAACGCAGGAAATGTTCTCCTATACCAGCACAGGGATTGTCACAGACTGCAAGAATCAGACCCTGGGAATGTAACAGTTTAAGGGTGCAAAATGTTCACAGCAGCAGAGATGTTACCAGAAATACCTGCCCAAAGGCATCTCTAAGGCTGAGCTATGAGATGTGTGTTTTCTATGGTGTGTGAAGGGAGCAGAGTTGCCTGGACTGTATTTCCCTCTGCAAGGCTGTGTGAGTGCCACCACGAGGGTACCTGGCATCTGCCCACGCAGCAGGGGCACTTCCCAGGGCCTTACTCTTTGGTAGAGCCACGACTCTTGAAAAGTGGGGTCTTTCCCTCCTGCAACAAGATCCCTCTCTGACAAGGGCTGTAGCGGGCTCCTTGGGCGATGAAAGCTGTGGGGAGACCCAACCGGAGCCTAACGCTCTGCCCACCATTTACACGAGCACGACGGAGAGGGGCACTCCCTGGGTTTTCCTATGAGGCATCTCCCACTCGCACGAGGCAAACACCCTGGCAAACACCACCAAGCAGCCATCTGCGTGCTCTCGACTGCGTTGTGTGTTCCCGCAGGAGCTCAGAGCGAAGGAACAGGCACTTCACCTGCCACATACTCTGTCTCTGAGATTCTATGATGCTTCAGAGCCAGGGATAAAGCAGGTCTCCTTCCCAGAAACCTACCCCTAAAGTGCTTTGTGTGAAATTCCCCTGAATCAATGCAGGGCAGTCCCTGGCTATAGGAAATCTGCTTTTCCCATGAAAAGTGAAAGGTTCATCTCTGGGCTCTTCCCTCTGCAACCAGCACCAGCTCTGGGGCAATAAATGGTGAGAAATTTCCACTGGACTGAGAGCCAACGTAACATACTGCCATATGCCTTACTCCGTGTCCCCCTGCTCCCGCTCACCCTGGTGCTGAGGACTAAAGCACTCAGTGAGGAAGCTGAGGGAGCAGTCTGGGGCTGGCAGAAGCCAGCAAGTGTGCTGGAGTCCAAACAAGTGATGGAGGCAGTGGGAAAGAATGAGACAGCAGATATCACGTGAGAAGACAGCTGTACCTGCTAGGGCTGTAGCGGGAGTAACTGGGACTCCGACGAGGCCTTGAACTCCTGCTCTCAGGGCTTTTTTTGCAGGATTTGGAAGAGTAGCTGGGGGAACGTGAAGAAGACCTGGGGATAGGCAAGAACCATAAATGAGTTAGAGGTGCTGGAGGGTGATGCTGTACCAGACTCCTCTGAATCTGGCCTCTTGGGGAATAAGAGGTGCCCCGTATTTCAGGGTCTCAGCTCAGCTGTGGGTGGCCAGTTCACCCCAAGCCATGTGGGTCCCTAGGCACCCCCCAAACTCTTACACCTCCTGCTGCAAGGAGCCTGCCAGCCTGCAAGAGTTAGACATTTCCCAGGCTCACAGAGACAGCCATTTTAGCTGGCCTTACCTCTTTCCTGAAGAGCAGGACCTGCTTCGGGAGTACCTGGGAGAGGCCTTGTGGTGTGAGGAGCGGGAGCGGCTGGAGTGGGGGGAAGATCTGCCTGTGCTGGTGTACGACTCGCTGCGGGAGCACGGCCTCAGCGGGGAGCTGTCGGTTGGGGACGGGAGGAAGTTTTGCTTCTTCTCCTCCGAACAGCTGAGACACAAGGACAGGCACCCTCTGTGAACATATATTTGGACAGTCATTGAAGCTGTGGCTGAACTGGGACTGGTCCCTGGCTGAGGGGAGCACCATGCTCCAGCCAACAGGTACTCCCATCCTCCCATTCCCTAGCTGGGGTGAAAAAAGACCTCCCGGCTCCCCAGGCTGATGTTGCAGGAGACCCTGTGTGTGTGGGTCAGAGCCTAGGAGCTCACCCTCCAGGCTGTGCCAGGGAACGGCTGTGGAAGAGGTCTCAGGTGGTGCCCCATGGCCCATACACCAGAGGTGTGTGGTTGGCAGAGCCTGGCTCAGGCCAGCAAGCAGTGCAGGTCCTGAGGAGGGAGTGAGGTGAGAAGTGCTGGAGCGAGGGAAAGCCAGGACAAGGGCTTGTGCTCCAGCCTGGCTGTGCAACAGCATGAGTGGGCACTGAGTGGGCACATCCTGTTGCCTTTGGACAGGGCTGCCTGAATTCCTCCGCTTCCATAAGTGCCCTGGGTATGAACTGGGGTTAGAGCCCAGCAGTGATGCAGCCTCCCAACAGCCAGGCCCAGCTGCAATCCCAGCTCCACCCATGTGAAGGCAGAGTTATCCCACTGGTGTCACAATGTGGAAAGTATATACAGCACTAAAATTTTACCCTATGACTGAAAATTGAGGGCTTTTTCTTCCTAACACCAATTCCCCTGGCTCCCTCTCCTCTCTCATTCAGTGCTCCCACCCCCAGACCACATCCTGACTAACTTTCAGCCTTTAAGATCCGAGGGCCTGAGCTGGAAGAGCTCTCTAATACCACTGCCTGAGCATAGCCTGGGGTACCAGCCACCACGCTTCAGCACCTTCAACCCCAACATCACCTGGCAAACCTCCAGGAATGGGAGGTGGTGATGGAACCTGCATCTACTTCCCTCTCCTGATGATGACCTGTGGCACGTTTGACTCCTGCTCCAGGCCCTGATGCCCCGTGGCCCCAGCACACAGAGCTGCTACTGCGTTATCCTGCACCCAGCCAAGTACTTGCCCTTCCCTGTGCTCCCCATCTGCAGGAGATACTACCTTGTCACCCAGGACCAGTCCTGAATGAGCTGGGAAGGGGCAGGCTGGATTTGGCTCATTGGACAGGTGAAAGAACAGCCTATAATGGTTTTAGTGAAAATGAACCCCGCTTCCCTTACCCACAGTAAACAGAGAGAGAGAATTAGCATGGCAAGCCCCTGATGCACCTTTGAGATTTTGCCCAGAAGTGCCAGCAATTCTTTCCTTTGACATGGTCACACCCAGCTGGGCAGAGATGTGTTCAGGACACAGCTGGACCCAGGGCCAAACCCTGCATTAGCCACATCAATGCCAGAAGAGCCGGCACAGGTGATGCCCAGGGGCGTGATGGCTGAGTTTTCATCTTCCTCCTCAGGTTACAGTATTGGTCATTGCTGGGTTCTGGACTCCAGACTGGCAAGACCGTGGGTCTGATTTATATCTAACTGCCTCCAGACCACAAAAACCTCCCTGCCAGCTCACCACTGCAACTGGCGAGCAGGCAGGAGATACAGAGCAACAATGTACCAGGTATTTGGCTGCCAGCAGCAGCTACTGGTAATCACTGACCTTCGGTCTTGTCCCTGGGCATCTGGAGACAGATTTTCCAAAGCTGTTCCCTTGGTCTGGGAAAAGCAACTGGTGAAGGAATTTCCTGAATCAGAGCTGTTATCGCTGTTGGCCAGTTTGGGCTTCCCGGACGAGAAGGCATGGCCAAAGCCATCATGGACTAGACTTCTTTTCTCCTGGCTGTCCTTTGACCTGGATGAGCTCGTTTGAGTGGAGGGAGGGGAGGAAGTATCGTTTCCTGAGTCATATTCATGATACTCTCCATTCTGGCTGGCTAGGGTGCCAGGCGGGCTGTCTGTTTTGGTAAAGAGGTCAGCAGAAGACCCTGACTGAGAGATCTGAAAGCAAAAAAGCCATTTGGCATTGTTTGAACGGGTTTGGGGGGGGTTGTTTTTTGGTTTTACTTTGCTTTTTTTTTTTAATTAAACCCAGAAATTTTACCATCATGATGCACTGAAACAAAAGGAAAGGAAAGAAACAAAGAAAGAAAGAAAGAGAAGAAAGAGGCGAAGAAAACAAAAGCACATATCCCTGAAAGAAATCCACAGTAAGAAGAAACTTCTTTTCCCCCTGCTATGATAACGGGAAGATTTAGAGATCATGCAAAGAGTATCAGCATGCGATTCATGTTAAACAAAGGAGTTCAACAAAGTAAACGGGCAACCAAAGAATCAAAATAACAAAAAAAATAAAGGTATAACAGAGGACAAAGCCCTTATTTAACCTTAAAGAGGGGGAGAAAAAAAAAGGGGGGGGGGCATATACATATAAAAAACCTACTTAATCCTTGGAAAGAAAACAAAAATGAAACAAAATCTTAAAAGAGTGACTTTTTAAAGCTTCCTTAAAGAGGCTGAATGAATGTCACTGAAATAAACAAAGAAAAATAAAATCAAATCAAGGGCTTCTGTACAAAGTTAAAACTGGCAAATAAACAAGTTTATCACTTTGAAATTAAAAAAAAAAGAAAAAAAAAAAAGGAAGGGGGAGGGGAAAAAAAAGAAAAATCCCTCTGGAAACAAAAGGTATACAGATACTTCTTTATGTGCTTTTTTTCCCCCTGAAGAAGATATAGCTAATGCACTTGAGTGACCTCTAATAAATTCCCTGGTGTCTTGCGGATAGCATCCACTTACCCATCAAGAACTCCTCCTTTAGTAGGTAAGGTGTAAGAAAAAAGGAAGAGCGGGCAACATAAGTCCATCATTAGAGTCTCAAATTACATGAAAAAAACATAAACCCTCTCTTCAATCCACACTGCCAACTGTTCACTTGCCTCCTCTATGCAAATGTCATGACTGCTTTTTGTCTGCTTCCTTGTCTCACTTATTATTCATTTTTGTTTCCTTCTGCTTTAAATTAGGCTGGCCAGACTGTTCCTGGAGGCTGATCGCTTGTGCTGAAACGTCACAGCTTGCACTAAATCCCCTTGGGTTTCATGGAAGTGACAAAGGGAACTCAAGTGAGGGGAAGAAGTAAAAAAACATTAAGTAGAGGAGGAAAAACATCCCTCCCCGTGCTGCACTGGAGACTTATGGTGAAGGGGATGGCAGCCCTGCTCCTGCCAGCCTCTGTGTGGGGGTTCAGGCATACCCTGGCTGGGGTTCGGTGGGTTGCTGAACCCAGCTGGGTCAGCAAGAACCCCAAACCCTCACAGGCTGCCCTGGGTAGGGCTGTTGTCTGGGACCCTGAGCACCACCAAGGGGATTTACATCATTTGAGTGGTTTATGTTAGTACTAATGTCTGCCCTTGTATGGGGTGAGAATTAGGGCCAAATGTGGACCCAGCACATCTGCACTCCCGTGTGGCCTCCTCCTCTTTCATTCAGATGCTCTGCTCCCCTTATTCCCACCCATAAGGTTTGGTCCAGGGTCCTTAGAGTGCGGACACATAGATGTGGTTCCCTCCCGCTCAGGATCATCCTCCAACACGTTCCCAGCAAACTGTGCTCCCTCAAACACCTGCACACATCCCCATGCTGTGCTCCAGGGCACACAGTGCCCCACCTCTATGCCGTGCTCTCTACACTGGGGACCTGGGCCATGCCCTCACAGATCTGGGGTATTCTGAGCCCAGAAAACCACACAGAGGAGACCTTGGTCAGTTGTCACACTGCAGGACCAGGGCCAGTCCCTTGGGAGAGCTTAGCCCTGGGCTGGCTGGCACAGGGACAGGGCTCTTTCTCATCCACAGAGGAGTACAGACCCAGCCTGTACAGACTCAGCTCACATGGAGCTCCTTCATCCCATGGTGCCTTCACATCCACCCTCCTGCCCTGGCATCTGATCTGTGTCCCTTCAAGGTGGGGGTGGTGGTGTTGCTCTCGACCTAGTTCAAGCGGTGCTAACTGGGACAGGGACAGCTGACTCAGACACATGTGCTGATCCAGCAGCGACTGAAACCAGAGCAGAGCTACCAACACACAGAGCGGCTCTCGGCACATGGTCTGCGGAATGATGACTGCCCACAGCATCCTCATGCTCTGAAAACACCTGCTGTTGCAGGATCTCCAAGTACTCCCTATGTTGCTAGAGAGAGAGATATTACTACCTCTGGGGTAAGGGACAGAGGGACAGGAATTAGTTCATTCCAGAAAATCCATACTGGAGCTGGGCACCCCCCCATGCCCACCCCATACTAACTTCTAAGCCATGCTCAGTCCTAACTCGGCGGCATCGAGAGCCCCAGCAGTGGATGTGGGAAATGAAGTGATCCCTCTTCACTAGCCAACTTGCACCTTCCATGCAGAAGCCCTGGGCAGAGCAGAAATGTCTCCTAAATGTTCCCAGCTAGGAATGAGTGGAGACACAGATTGCAAGTCCTCATTTCAGCATCTGGTACTGCTTCTTGCTACTTCTCAGCTCTAGCACTTCTCTACCAGTCCTTAATTACTCCGGTAGAAACTGAAATGTCAAAGGAGCATAAGAGAGCAGGTATCCAGCTCTGGTTTTCACCAGTTCTTTCTGAAACCCTATGCCACATAGAGAGCCCTAAAAGAACTGCCTCCTTGCTATGAACCACTGCACTCTCCCCACCACATCCCAGAAGATACAGGATTGCTCTTTCAAATATGGCACCAGATATTTTTTTAAAAGGTGGATTATTGTTTGCATTAGATCTGAACCTTAATCAAGAGTCAACCAGCTTTTGACCACCTTTCATTGACAGGCATAAAACCAGTACATGAGATACTCCCGGGCTACAGATGTAGGAAAGGCCTGGAGTAGGCATGGGGCTGCTCTGAGGGACACTGACCCCAGCATCACACAAACACTTTGCTTCTTTTCCCCAGTCTAAACCAAAAGGCTTTTATTTTTGCCAAGAGATACAGCAGTGTCTTGGCATTTTGAAACAGCTTTTAAGACTGCTGCTGGGACCTGGGGTGCATACTTTTGCTTTGCCTTTGCTGATGTCTACCTTCAAAGTAGAAACTTGTCAGCTCATCACCAAAATCTTTCAAATGACCAGGAGATCAACAAGCTTCTCTGTAGCTCAACATCTGTGGTAGCAGCACTCTGGGAAGAGGCAACATGTGGATATTGGTGAAATACAGAGCCCACTGTCCTTGAGAGAGCTGGAGGGTCTGGCTGGGGCAAGGCAGGTGCCATGGGGACACACAGCAGCTTCCCAGCCCTGACTACCTCAGGGCACCAGGCTGTAGCCAGTAGCGTGCCATGGGCTCTGGGAGAGATTTCTGTCCTGCAGCCAGAGGCAGGACAAGTCTCAAGGTGCTCAACTTGCCTGTCTGCTCAGACAAATTCTCCATCTGATGACTTTGGGTTTGCTTCTGGTCCCATTTGACTGCTTCTGAAAGGCATGCCAGCCACATGAGATGGAAACAAAGTGCCACATCTGAAAACACTGTGTGGAGTGCAATTGAATTCTAATGGCTTTTTATTTTTCCAGGGTGTCTTATAAGAGCCTGCTCTTTCATGAATCTAATTTTCTCTATGCGAACATTTGGATTTTCTTCCCCCCTCTCTAATAAGTAATTAAATAATCTCAGTGAACTTTGCTTCCTCCAGCTTTCAGCAGGGGACCTACTGCTGCCCTCAAGGGAAACCAAGATATATATTTATTGGATTTTTTTGTTTCAAATCATTATTTAATCAAGATGAAGGGGGAGTAGAAATGAGGCTCTCACTCATACTCCAGACTGTAATTTGGAGTGCAATCCTAGACCAAGAGGCAGCACAGTCTAATGGGTTACAAAAATACAATCACTACTCGTCTTCCAATTAAACTGAACAAGTCCATTTACTGTGCTGCAAACAGCCCTGAGGCAGGAGATGACTATACATTTTCTCAGCCATAAGGGGACTGAGACCCATCAACAAGCAGCACGGCACAGCCGCACTCGGAGGATTTCTTTCTTGGGTCTTTTTTCTCTTGTTTTGCAACTCACTTCAAAGTGGAGTTAATTTCCTTTTCAGAGGTGCATAATGTCTCCCTTTCCCTATTTTTCTGTGCATTGTGATAATGAAAGGAATAAAAAAAAAACCTTGTGCCAATGACCCCGGCAAGCCTTGCTCTCAGCAAGGGCCCGGCGGACATCTGCCGAGAAGCTGCTGGCACAGGGAGCAGCACCTGCTGAGAGAGGCTGCTCAGGGACTGGGCTGTGTGCCTGCTCAGGGGTACCTCCCTCTTCCAGAGCAGGGGCTCGGGGGGAGACCTTCAACTCTGCTGATGATTTGCCCAGCTGAAAAGCCAACCTCTTATTAATGTAGCACCAAAAAAATAGCAGTGCTGTAGGAGTACAACATAAACCCTTTTTTCACAACTATGAATCCCTGACTCAAGGAATATTGAGTGAAAAATATGATTTTTTTTTTTTTCCCCTGAATGGAGAGTTCAGAGGGAAGCTTTTTCTACCACAAGGGCTAAGCTAAGTTTAGGACCACAGAGGCAATGGCACAACTGTCCCTGCAAGGTCTGGTCTTGGGTTATTTGGGGCTGGATGGCAACACTGCTGAGCAGCCTGTCTCACAGATCTGATGCTGGGGTAAATTCCTGCAAATGACAGGGAAAGATTTGTTCCTTTGCAAAGATCTTTTCAGCCTGCTGGGTGCAGCCAGTATTATGTGACACAGACTAGGGTGTCCCCCTCTCTGCTCAGGCCAGGCTGGAACTACTTGGGAGCAAGGGTTTGCCTTCCACCACCTCCTTTGCTACCTGGTGTAGAGCACAGCCCTTGAATGGCTGCACGCATCCCTCCTTCACCCCAGGCTGCTGGTCCCCCTGGGCTGTGAATTTACTGGGCAATAACCAGGGGTAACCTCTGTCTCCTGACTGGGAGGGGAGAAAAGAAAAAGCAAAAAAAGGAACAACTTCCATATCTATGGAAGGCTTTGCCTTTCTGCTCTTAACAGGCCCTGTTTGTTGTCAGAAACATGCTGCCTAACAGTTAAAAGAATAGCTTTTCCTGTGTAAACCAAAACCCGGGCTAGAAAACAGTGAGCAACAGCAAGCCAATATGGAGGTCTGCTATAAGGTTTCCTGGGCTCTCCTGTACACGCTGTCCCAGCCCTTGCACGCTATTTCCCCACTTCTACCTTTTGCAGACACATAAGCACAAAAATAAACAGCATCATTTGGAACAACTGTACCCCACCGAGACTCACTGAAAAATCTGGCTCAAGTCTGTGTTAATTTGTGACATCGTAAATGAGTTTCAGTGGAAGTAAAGGAGCTGGCAAGGAAAGCATATGCAGCGTGCAGTTATCTTCATCAGGTACAAGAAAGGCAATTAGATTCATACCCTGCAGGTATTTATATTGCACTGCTCAACTGAAAGCACAGTGGCATGTAATACATCTGTGTCAGTGTGGAATAAAGTGTCTGCAGTGGGTTTAGGGTATTCTGTTCAGAAATAAACGCTGCATATTACCCACAGTTTCTCTGCATGCTGAGGCACAGACCCACAATCCTATTCTCAATAGGTGGCTATTGCAGCTACGTGGCATTAAAGGGAGAATGAGAGAGTGAAGCTTGGAAATTCACTGCCAAAAAGAAAAAAGTAGCAGGGAACTTGGGGTGTGTGTGCACTAGTGAATGTGTGCATGCATCAACTTACGTACAAAGGCAAGAGGGAAAGAAGTGGCAAAGTAGATGCATGGGCAGGGCATTATCTTGTAGGTTTTATCCCTCATAAATTACAGGTAGACCTAGTTAGAAATTGTGGTGTTGCAGTAGAAAGGAAGGAAAACAAACCTGGGGGGTGGGGGTGGCAGAATTTACTACAAAGTGCTTCACATTTTCAGGAGAAAAATAATATAGAATAGAGATTGGCTTAAAAAGCAAAATCTTTGGTTTGGAAGTACTGTAGCATTACCTCACAGGAGTTTGTGTATTGCCTCTCTGGGTCTCTTCTGCAAGTTGGGATCCTCCCTCGACAATCCCTTTCCTTTGGAGATACAACAGTGCATCTCCCCAGGTAAGGATGGCTTGGCTCGGGAGCCTGGACCAGAGGGAAGGGTAGGAAGTGTGGCACACCAACCCACATAGAGGACCAAAACATGGCAGGTTTTAATCCCAATTCTGGAATTTTCCACAAAATCTTTTCTGTGTTTTTTGGGTGGGTTTGGTTTGGTTTTGTGGTTTTTTTTTTTTATATGTGATAAACACTTTCTGCAAGAGCACATTTTCATTTTATAACACGTCCAGGCTGCTCTCAAAGTAGATTCTGACAGAACTAAGCGTATTTATAGAGCAACCATTTACCTCACAAAAAGGAGAGGCATCAAAGAGTTGTGTACAGTCATTAATAAATGAGACTGAAAGTTCCCATTCCATTTTTCCCTTGCCTGTTTTAAGACTACGTGATATTTAATGACCTTATTCTGAAAAATTTCAGGGGCAGCACTTAACCAGGGGCTTCAATTTAAACAAGTGCTTAAATGCCTTTTGAATGATATCCCAAGAGAGCGTTCTTCTTTTTGGGAACAAAAGGACACTAGTGGGTTGCATAGTAAAGGTACTGATGCCTTTTAGTGATTGAAATATTTGCCTGTGTTATTAACCCTTACTAGAAAGAATGCAGCAGGGTCTGATGAGTTTTACTTTGCATCCATCCCTTGCATCTGTAATATAAAGCTCTGATTTTCTTTGCCCTGCAGCTTGTGTGCTCATTTACCCAGAGTGAAGCAAGTGGAAAGGGGAGTGCAGCATGCTTGAATTTAGTTCATTTTAAAGCTTTTACAATTTTAAATTAGAGTTTACTCTTGCTCAGGGAACAGAACAGCTGGCAGTCGGCCTCACAGGACTCAGGGAGCCTGGCTTCAGAGAGAGGAAACCTAGTACCAATTAAAAACCAGGCTTAGACTTGAAAATGTTTATGTAAAATATACAGCTTGAACCAAAAGACAACCTGGTTACATGATGCAGTCTTTGGCTAGTTGATTTTTTGAGAGGAGCTCTTAACTCATTCCTACCTTCCCAAGTTGACAGAGGGCAACACCCCTGGTTCATGGCAGTAAAAGCTTTCTCCCTTGTTATTCTTTCTTTGCATGTGCGCACACACGCACGCAGCTAAGTGTGGTGTGCAGGTTCTGCTATTCACTCTACCTTATACGGTTTTATAAGCAATGACTCACATGTGCACTACACACTCAGTAGATGTATATAACGAGAGCAAATATGCATATCTATAATGTTGAGAGACAGCTTGTGCCTGTCTGTACCCACGTATAATCTCTATGTATTTTGATAAGAACGCTGTCTGTGTGGGTGAGCGGATAAAGTCTCTCCTCTTGCTGGCACTATCTATCTCATATCTGATGTAGCTACTGCCTATGGCTGAGCTATTTCCAACGGATGACTGGGCCTATAGGAGAAAATCAGTTCCCCATTACATACCACTTTGGGTCTTGGAGGACTCTGTACTCAAGACACCTCCAACATTACACATCCACACACGAGTACCAGATTCTGCACTACCTTGAGTCCTATGTAGCAATTTATCTCTCCAGAATGCCTATCAGATACTAACACCATGATCAAAGAGTATCATACCTCTGCTTTGCAGCTATTGGGAACAAAGGAAAAGGAAGACTTCATATCAATCTCTATCTAATATTCCTCTCCAACTCTTTCTCCCTCAATTCTAAGGCATGTATTATATCATCTCTTTCCGTGTATGTGGAAAAACATCCCAAGGCACTGAGCCTGATTTTACCCTCGGCTGCACATGCACTTCCCATTAGCATCAATGAGAGCTGCTCATAAGTTCCGAATTTGGCCCCTGGGCTTGTCAGTCCAGAGCAACAGTGATCTGAGAAGGATCCTCATAGTCAGAAAACATCCCTTGCCAATAATCACCAACTCATTAAATGTAAATGTTTTTTATATATGTTTGATTCTTTCTTCCCCTGAAGGACTAAACTTTTGGACGTGAACACCAGTGAATTAAGTTCACATCCAGCTGAGCAAAGGCTGCATAACAAACACTTCCCTGTAAAATATCATTGCTGGAGGCCACTGGATTTTGTTAAATGTCCTCAATTCATTATTCATAGGCTAGAACCTTTGCAAATTTTTCGTCTCTTCAACCCCACCCTTGGTGTGAAAGTGCTGAAGGAAGGAATGACTTTAAATACATTGGAGAACAGCACCATTAATAAATAATACAGTTTTAACCAACTTCGTCTAACATCACTATAATTGAGTTATAAAAATTTCATATCAGATTTCTTGCCCAGATTCCTGTGGCTAGTTCAAGAAAAGAAACGCAGTGTATAATACTTACTACTTCCTTAGGAGACAGGAAGCTGTAGAGCGGAAGGGTTTGGCTGGCTTTTTGGCTGGCCTGAACCTCTGCAGAGGAGCTTCGCTTTGCCGTGATCTTTGAATGGTGCCGGGAGTGTCTTCGCCGTGTTTTACGCCCTTCCTCCCGAGACCTGGGTCTGTGCCTCCAGAAGACATGAACAGCCAAACCGTTATTCCTTGGTATTACAGTAGTGCCTGTTACCAGCTCCATACAAACCCTTGGCAGCTTTGTGCTAGGCCGTTGTATGTGGGGGAAGGTCTTCCACATGACTGCTCAGTGGAGTCATGAGGGAGAGAAAAGGAGTGTTTTGCTTTTCCACTTTAAAAAAAAAATATTTTGCATTCAGGCTTTGGACCTTAACCTCAAATTTTATTTCCAATTCATGATTTTATGGTGGCTCAAGGCAAACAATACTTTCACACAGCCTTGAATGCCACTGTGGTAATAAACCTCCAAGAGAAGACACACTCTGGTCTTGCATGAACACCCCTCCAATTACTGATTGCATTCCTACCCCCACTGATCATCAGCTTTTCACAACAAAATTCCCAGTAGCTAGGAGGAGTGAAGTGGGAGAGTGGGGGTGGTTTGTTCAAGTGCTTTCAGAAAACGTGAAACACGAACTCATGATGTATATAAACTGTGTGACTTTCTATTGCAGTGATGCCGGGTCTAGCACCAGCATCCACTTAGCTAGCCCCAGGATGAATCTGTCATCCACAGGACAGAGATTTTAATCAGGTCAAAGACAGTGGCTATAGATTGCCATGGGCAAATATATTTCCATTACTAAGACCATGTTTAAGGGTTTCTGGGGACATCAGCAGTACATAGCCCTTGGGCTGGGGAAGGGAGACTAGGCTGGAATCAGCTGTCATGGGCTGATCATCAGCCACGGGGATTAGAAGTGACTGCTGGACCGAAAAGCTGCAGCCATGGCTCCTTGAGGCAAAGCCCTTCTATGGCTGAGCCCACAAGAAGCTCAACCCCCAGTATGTGACATAGCTGGGATGTGGCTCTGCACAGAGAGTTTGTGGATCACACAGACTACAGCATCATGTCCTTGAGCCCACTGGGAAGTGCTGCAAGACACTCAGCTCAGGGATTGGTGACATTACCTGCTTCGGCAGCTGGGGGAGTGGGAGTCGGAGCTCTCTGAGCGAGAGTGGCAGTGGCGGTGGCGATGGCGATGAGATTTCCGCGTGCGCCCACGAGAGCTTTAAGAAGCAGAGAGGAAAACCACCATTAGTCTAGCAGACTGGGGGGATGCAGGAGCCAGCAGCTGGGGGCTGAAGTCAGTAACATTCAAATCAGAAAGGAGATCTGCATTTTAAACCAGAGATTGGTGTATGAAACACTGTGCAGGACACCAAGGCATGAGAAATCTTCATCCCTCCACAGCTACACCAACATTAAGGCAAGCCATTTTACCAAGATCTATGCTAGCATTTTAACTATAAGTTATTAGGATGGCTCTGTATCCAGCTGGGGGGGGAAGATCTATGGACTAACATGCGGGACTGCAGCAAACAGCACCAATTCTTGCTGCTTTCAAGACTTTAAAGAGCTATCTGCTCACCCTTCATCCTGCAGCCTACCCTAAGACAGTCAGGAAACAGTCTGCAACCTTCCCGCTGCTCAGCCTTGTTGGGGGAGCACACCATCACCCCCAGCCACCCATTGCAAAACTCCAACACTCACATTTCTTGTTCCAGCCCTCTCTGTAGTGCAGCCTCCTTGTTAAAGAGCAGATGCAGAAGAACAGGCTCCAAATAACAGCACTCAGTAACAACCAGCCTTCCCCATACTCTCTAGGTGGGAGGGTCTGGCCAGTCCTATGGGCAGCTCTTATGGCTGCTATACAAACATAAAGTACAGCTCCCCTAACTGCAGCCTGTGCTCTGCACAGTTCTTGCTTGAGGGGCAGGACCGTTTCACCTGGCTTCTTATAGGTGCCCAGTCACTGCTGCTCCCTTTTCTGACAGGGCCACAGGACAGTTACCAGCAAAGCGTGTGCAGGGACGCAGGTTCAGTGCCTGGCTGCTCCTCCCCTTGCTCCATTCAGGCTGTTACTGATGGGTTACCTGGCCCACACCAACAGCTGAAGTCCTGCATGCAGAGAGCAGGGTGATGTGGGTGGCAGGCTACCTGTCACCTGTGCCCATTCCCTCTCATCATTGCCCTCCACAGCAGTTATTTTAGATCTGGTAGCATAACCATCTGCTCAGGCTGGCATTGCTGTGCCAGCAGGCAAAGCTAATGATGGGGACAGTCTGGTTTCATGGCGACACTGTACCAGTCACTGACAGCACTAATACGACCTGCTTGGACAGCATTTAGCAATTCGCCACTATAAAAATTCAACAAATCAATTGCTTGAGAACAGCATCTCCTTTAAGACCTCCAGGGTAATTACTTGAACTCCGCCTGGCTGTTTTCTCTGATGCTTTTCACACCCTATGATTATATTTTTAAAAACGTCACATTTTGGGATCCTCCTTCCTTATTTCCATACAGCTGAAATCAGCAACACTGAACATCTCTTCCTCACATGGTGGATTTGTGTGAAAATCCCCATATTTGCTCTTCACTTTCTGCATCAGTCCCTCCAGTTTAAGAGTTTTCCCTTTCTGCAAGAGGAAAAACTGGTCCTGTGTGATTTAGATAACCAGTTGCTCAACACAAAGATAAGCCAAAGCCATGTGATTATACAAAAATCCTGATCCCAGATGGCTCAAGGGATCTATCTGATCCACACCCTGGAGCATAAGACGGTTTGCAGAAAACGGAGTGGCTCAGCCCTGATTTGTGAGCTGAAAGATGAGGGTTAAAACGCCTTGGCTGATTTATCCCTAAAGAGCAATTCTAGCAGCTCTCATTCCCCTAGGTCAGGCAGGACACCTGATCTTCATTTTAATCACACTCTTCAGCTACTGCGTACTGGCCAGTGCTGCTCTGGATTGGACAGATGCCTGCTTTTATTGATTATTGAGGAAGCAGAGATTTCTAGGTGCATAGAAGCCCAGTTTGAGGAAAAAAAAAAAAAAGTGGCAGTGCTGCTGAACATGCAGAAATAACAGAGAAAAGATTTTCTGCATGCAGGGTTTTCTGCATGCAATAGAGATGTCCTGTGCAGGCAGCACAATGCCCTGCAGCTTGTGGATTCCCAATCTCTTCAGTCCCAGTGCGTACTGGGGTGACCTGGCAGTGTCAGGGGCTGCTGTCCCCCCATCTCCTATTTGTCTAAGAGCTAAAAGTTGTGTTGGGAAGAATTAAAGGCTAGGTCCTACTAATACCAAACAAACCAGTAGATTTCCATCTGCCAGCCTAGTTTCTATCTCTAGCAGGGTATTCAAGTCCCAGCAAGGCCAAGCAGAGGTTTGGTGCCCAGGGTTCAGCCCCAGAACTGTTTCCTTGCTCTGAAAGCAGGTAAGAAGCTGCAAGTTGCAATTCCCAGGAGAAGACAGAGAAGTCAAAAACAGAGAAGACTTACAGGCCTTCCTTCCAGCCCTGAGCAACCACATTTTGTACCACACCCCTTCACTGTGTCTGTAACATAGTACAAAGCTTGTGCTCTGCTAACACTCCAGGACAGATGGGAACCTCAGTCCCAGAATTTTACAACCTCCATCACTCTAAACAATCCCTTCTCTTCTCTAGTCCCCTTTGCCGTCTGCTCCCATTCAGCTGTGCTGTATGTCGTGAGTAGCCCCTACTGTAACCTCCTCTGAGAGCAGCAAGCAAGGAGGAGCTAAGGCCCTTTCTCATTAAGTGTGCCAGCCAGCCCTTAGGGCAGTGGAGGCTGTGGGGCACTGCACTCTGCACATCTGAGTTCATCCTCTCATGCTGCCCTCATCAGAAAAACTGGTGTCTCTGCTCAGGACTGGATGAACAAGACACTGTAAAATACAAAGAAAGTACTGAATGAGGTGGCACAAAAGAGAGAGAGGAAAGATCTCCAGCCTCTACAAACCTTTTTTCCATTCCAGCAAAACCAGAATTGCTGGTTTTAGCTGTGAAATAATCCTGAGAATTGCTTAGGGCTGTGCAGCCGGTGTTAGCTCCAGGGGACCCACCACATCAAGCACTTCCTAGCCCCACAGCTCTGCACAGGCAGGGCAGGGAACTCCATGAATTGCTACTTACTGTTTTTTGTGTTTTCTTTCTTCCTTTCTCTTACTTTTGGGGCTTGAAGAACTAAATAAGAAATGGCTAATTAATTCGGAGATTTCTGTTCTGATAAAAAGCTGCACAATAACACATCAATGTTTCAGCTAGATTACCCAAGAGCGTGCAATAAAAATGAAAGGGATTAATGATTCTGCCACAGCACAGAGGGGTTTGAGTGCCTGCTGACAAGTCTGGCTCATGGGCTTGGCCAAGGATTCTCAAAGGGATCAGCCATCCTGGTGACTTTGTGTTTTCCCATAGAGAAGATGAATACTTGTTAATACTGTACACACACATACTAGAATCAGGTGAGTTGCTTTGCCTATTGCTTCCCACCCTAAATCGATTGAACCCAAATAAACTATATATTTTTTTTATAAAAATTGGCTTTGTCTGATTATAGCATTCCAGTACACACCTGGAAAGGCACTGACTGTTTCAAAGATGGGCACTGCTGGGGGATGTCATAGTGTTTGCAAATAAAACCATAAGAGAACTGGAGTCTCAAGATGCAGGATGGAAGCAACATGGATAAGGTTGCCAGGGGCTAGGTTATAGCAAGAAGCCTTTTCCAGTTGTGTGCTTGCTTGCACAGGTTGGGCTGGAGACCTGATTCCTGTGGGGTCTGAGGAATGCATAAGGCTGAATAAGGAGAGGGTAGCCCCAGACCCATAGGGAATGGGGGGACTCAGGGGGATTCCACAAAGAGACACAGAAAAAAAGGGACTTCTTCCCCAACCCAGTGAACATCAACCTCGTGACATCTTGAAGAGACCATTAAACTCATATTTCTAAGGGACGACCCACACTTTCTCAACTCTTACCTGTGTCTTCTCTTCTTTGAAGATAACCTGCAAGACACAATTAGGGACATTGAATACAGGGTCTCAAAAAATTGGAAATTTGAATCAGAGAAAATGTGTTTAGGCCCAGCATTAGACTGGGGACTGTGAGAAGGCCTCATGTACCGGTTGGGAAGAAAGGCCCTGGATCTCCTTTAGCCAGCTGGCAAGGGAGTAGCTGAGACGTGCTGGCTAGCACACTCTACAAGTAATTGAGAATATGATCCTCACGATAAGAAGTCTGTAGAGATCAGACACATCCCCTGTCCCTGGTGAGTCCTTTTTCTATGCTACTGCCTCCACAGTCTTGTACTGCACTTAGTTTGATGGTGCAGAGATGAACCCATTCCCTGGTTTTCTGTATGAAGGACCAAGTAACAGTCAAAGGAAAAACCCTTTCTATATAACTCCAGAGCAGCCTCACAGCTGAATTAGTGTCACGCCTCTGCCTCCTGGAGTATCGAAGGGATGACACAGGAGCCACTGTGCTGGTGGTCCTCATAGAAAACCCTGGGAGCATGGAGGATGCTCTTCCTTGCAGCGAGACCTGGCCCCAGTACACTGCCCAGCCTGCTGTGTCCCACCTCAGCCTGGAGCACAACATCCTGCAGAAGACACGGCCTGAAGTCCTGACTAGGTGAGACTGCCTGTGGCCAGGTCAGTCGGGATATGTTAAGAAACCCTCTGTGGGAAGGAAGTATTTTAAAAGAGTTTCTATATCTTTGTCTCTCCTCCTCCCTCCCTTTTCTTAAAGATTCAAGCTCAACTTTTCACCCTGTTATCCATTTTTGGTAGCTTCTCTCTTTGGTTCAATGTATTATAAATACATGAATTTTCTAAGGGAGATGGCATTCACTGTTCTCTTCAAATATTGATTTAACGGTTGAGAGAAAACAGTGAAATATTTGCAATTTTAAAATTTAATTGTGCTCTTTAAATTAAAATAGGCTTCAGAAGGGGAATGCGGAGGCAGTCACCTCGGGCTGGGAGGGGAGTCTGAGATGTAGATGTGGGGAGCTGGTCTGAGCCTTTTCCTGATCCCAACGCTGTTCTGCAGGCTGGGGGAGAGGGGAAAGGGACCGGTACAAGTCCCAGGTGCTGACCCCACTGGCATCCCAGAGGATGGGAACCACGTGAAACAGGACAGCAAGAACAGCAGGCGGAGGCTCTGCAAACCTTGCACTGATTTGGATGGTCTGTCTCTCCCCCAACACCCCAACAGCTCATATTTATCTGTTTGCACTGTGTGTACCCCACTTCGTGCCCTCCTCGCCCAGAGGGGTGCTGGCTCTGCCTGTCCTTGGCCGTCTGGCCTTCACCTCTCAGCGGGGCCCTGTCCTCTGGGCGGCCATTTGAGGGTTTGATGTCTCTCTCTGCCTCCTGACACTGGGCTTAACCAGCTGCCGGATGGCAGTGATGTCTTCTGCCCCTTGCCCCCCCCCCCCC
>NW_020799121.1:3654272-3678514 GCF_003259725.1 Athene cunicularia | reverse complement strand
CCCCAACAGCCTCTGCCAGCAGGAAATTACATTTTCAAGGGAAAAATACCTGTTTCTTTTTCGCTTCTTGGAGCTTTTCTTCTTCTTCTTCTTCACAGGCGAGGGGCTGTAGGAGGGAGACCTGAGGAGGCAGAGGAGCTTTAGAGACCTCAGGGCTCCCCGCAGCCCTCCCCAGCCACACCAGCCCTTACCCCGTCCCCAGCAGCGTCCCCCGGGGTGGAGAGGGGCTGGGAGCCCCCAGGAGGGGGAGACTGCCCCGAGGGGAGGGCGAGAAAATGGCGGCACCCTTCCGGCCTCTGGAAACACTCAGCCCCTCGCCCCCACGGCCGCCCTTACAGCCTCCATCTTACACCGACCTCCTTCCTCAGACACAGCCGAGGGCTGCCGGGCCCCTCCTGCCCCACACGCGCCCACGGCCACCCTTACCTCCTGCGCTTCTTGCGGCCGGATTTCTTCTTCTTCTTCTTTCCCCGGGCTGGCGGTAGTGCACGCTCCCCATCACACGAGGGGCTGGAGAGTGGGGAAAAACAAATAAAAATTAAAAATAATAAAAACAAAACCTGAATGAGCTCACATGGGACTGTGGTCTCCCATCACCACCTCAGGGACATCTGGGGCAGGGAGATCAGTTTTCACAGTGGACCTGGGGTGTGGGCAACTGCCTAATTACCCTCTGACGAATAATTTGGTCACAGTTTAAATGAAGTGTCTCCTCCGCGGGTCTAAGGGAGATATAATGACACAGCTCCTGTACGCCACAGCAATGCCAGCTGATTATTTCAAACATGTTTGCTGAGGTTAACAACTCCGTAACAGATTTATAGGTTTTGTTGCTCTTTGTAAATATGCTTTAAATAATTAATTGGCATTTAATTTGCATACAATAATTATTGCAACCAGATGGATCTAACTGTAATAAAAGACTTGACATATGTTAAATAGAAATTGATTAGAAATATATATATTGAGATGCTATGGTAATTTAATGATATGCATCTTTTACACAGTTGTTAAACCCTGAAAAAAACCTCCTGTAAATTAATTTCTTTTTTAAACTTACAATACTGAATTGCATTATGTTTCAGTGAAAAGCAAATATGACAGTTAAATTAATTCAGAGCACTGGGCTGAAAATGACAGATACTCTCTGGCTACTCGTTAGCCAAAGTAAATGCTTGGAAAGTCGGGGGCAGCTGGCAGTGGTCTGCAGATCCCCAAAATGACTTCCAGATCTGTCTATGGATCCCCAAATAGATCCAGCACAGCCAGCTCCCCAGGAACTTTGCAAAACTGTGCACTGCCAACCCTAAGGAAAGGGCAGACACTGTTGGAAATGAAGGTGCTGGGTTTGTGCCTCACTTTCCGCACTTCTCTCTCCACAATCAGGACTTGCCACTAGCAGAGAACGTGTGAAAGAGGCCCCACATTTGAAAAACACTGTGGGATCTTTGCTACAGAAACAGGCCAAAAAATTGAGCAGTTTCTGCAGAAAGAATAAACAAAATGCTTAATAACAGTCCTAGTGCAGAGCAAATGTCACAGCACATTGACCTGTCAGTGGCAGGGAGGGCTCAGGGTCCTGACACTTGCTCACCCAGAGCTTGAATTACTACCAAAAAAAAAAAAAAAAAAAAAAAAAAAAAAAAAAAAAAAAAAAAAAAAAATCACACAGCCTTAGAAAGCCAATTGCTTAGTGCTTTTAATATACTCTTTTTTTCTTCCTCTCCAAATTGCTTTGCAAAATGAAACTGTATGCTAATGCTTCAGTTGTGAACTGTGAATAACTGTGTTAAGTGTTTCTGGTGCAGTAAAACTGAGGTGCAACAACACCATGGCTCCAAGGAGGACCCAGATACTCCTTCCTACTCTTTCTCCTCCCAAGGATTTCACGAACCAGCAGAAGTGCTGCTGAGATATATGGTACACTTCAGGCTTGGTGGATTTTTTTCTACCTTAATGGAGGAAAAAAACATGTTTTTCAAGTCAGCTCATTGTGCTAAGCTCAGACATATCCCCAAAGCCACCCTAAGGCTCTGCCCTAGGCCGAGGACCCATCTCAGCCCCTCAGTTATGAGGATGCTCAAATCAGCTACCATGTGCCTTTCCCTAGCACAGATTTGGGCTCCCAGCAAACAGGTCTGGGGGTGTCTCAACACCCCCTTGCCCAGGGCCCCCAGGGCCATGGCCAGGCACTGCCACAGCCCAGGGAGAAAATTCTGACTGTGCCATGTGGCTGCAGGCAGTTTCTGTAGAGCCCTTCACCCTCTCGCCTTTTGCCTTTGATGTGGAAGCTTCCTCCCTGCACTGATCTGATTTTAATTGTTTCTTTACGATTGTAATCAAAGTCTAATTAAAAATATGCTTTAGATGATTGTTCCAGTTAGCCTGAAATCTGAAGATATGAAATGTGCTTTCTTGCTCTTTCTTTTCAGCATCTTTAACCAAACAGAGAGGCTTTAATCCCAGAGACAGTTTAGCAGGCAGGGCTCAGAGACCCTAGCTGCTTCATTTACAATGTTCAATTCATTTTTCCCCTCTGAAGTTGTCAGGGGCTAATAAAAAACTGGCAATAAAGCTGTGTCCTGTTGAAGCCAGTGTTGCTGGTCTGATCCAGGCATGGGGAGATGAGAATTTCTGAGGGTGATGCCCAGCCAGGGGTAGCCTGTGGTCCTGGTAGTGCACAGGGATGCTGGCAGGTTGCCTGTCCTCCAGCCAGGACTACTTACAAGGGGGCTGGTAAGAGCAAGACGTGGAGTGGAAGTGAACTGCAGGTTTGCAGGTTTCTCCCTGCAAACACACACAGGAGCTTCATACACTTGCTGTACACTACCACAGTGATTTAAGCCACCCCCAGCTCTCGCAGACCCCCAGTGGGGCTGGGTAAACAGTAACAGACACCTCCTCTGCCATTCCTCTGCTTCGGCGTGACCCTGCTCACAGCCCTGGCTCCTACCTGCGGGACCTGCGGTGAGCATGGTCTCTTCTCTCCTTCCCTTTCACACAGCCGTTGGTGGTGGAGGCCTCCTTGACTGCACGGGCACTCAGCTTTTCGGGACGTCTGTCCTCCACGGGGTACGGCAGGCAGCTGAGCGTCCCACTGCAGGAGCAAGAGGAGAGAAAGATCAATAAAGAACTGTCCATTCAGCTGGGCTCCTTGGCTGAGGGCTTCCCACATACTGGGGAATGCCCTGTCCTTTCTGCAGGCAGGACCCGTGCTGCTGTGAAGGAAAGCTGCAGGCTGCTCTCAGGCCTTCTGAGCCCGTGGTGCTCAGCCCTATGGTGGGAAATGCTCTAGAAAGCCCCATTTCTAAGCCAAGCCAAGCCCCAGTGTAGGGCGTGTGGTGCTCAGCTTTCAGGCAAAGATGCCACAAGCATCATGCAGCCAAGAAGCATCTGGAGAGCCCCATACTGTGGGAAGAGCACAGGGTTCAGGCATAATACAACTAATCACATCAGCACTTCTGATCATCTTCTCTGTTGTGGGCTTTAGCTCTACAGAGACAGCACTGGCCTTACACTCTGGTAGAGAAAAAACTTTTGCATTTTAAATACCATTCTCCAAACATGCTATTGCATTTCTAATACCTTGCTAGCACTCAGAAGTACTCCTCCCCGCTCCTATAAATAGGGTGGTGGGCCACTAAACACACCTGGTCCTGCTGAAAGCTCAAACTGGAGAAATTGGGACAGCCAATAGAGCTTAGGGGAATCGCCTGGACCAGGCAGGTGGCTGCAAGAGCCCTGGCAAGACCATGAGACTTAGCAAGGAGCAGAGTCAGGGCAGGGAAAGCCTGGGGTGAGAGGTCCCCAAGAAACACTGGGGCTTGGGCAGGGTAAGCTGAAATGGAGAAGAGAAGCTAAATGGAGAAAACAAACCCCAATGAGCCTGAGCTCAGACACTTCAGAGGAAAGTAAATTGGTTTCCAGGCCCTGAAGCTGTTTATTTCAAAGAATAGAAAGATTAATTGAAAGCCATAAACAATGCTTGGCAGGGGTGCTGAGAACACTAAGGTTTTGGTGTCATCCAGAGTATGATGCGAATAAACAAAGCAAGCATTAGCATGTCCAAGTCCAACTGGTTGTGGGGTGGTACCAATGGTGGTTTGGGCTCAGCTGGCAGTGAAAGTGTCCCCATTTCTTCCCATTATCATTTTGAAGGCAATCTCAGGAATGGGCTGTGGGGTTTAGCCATCCCCAGGTCAGCTCTGCAAGTTCCCACTGCTGTGTCTGCCACCTGACCTACCTTCTCCCTTCAGAAAGCAGCACACTGAAGCCCCCAGGCCACGTGGACCCTGCAGGAGCAGGGGGAAGGCTGGGATGTCACCCTGCCAGCTCCGCAGCCACAGTGGCTTAGGGATGCTGGGAGGGTGCTTTGACTGCAGAGACCCCCACAGCTGTCAGACGTGGGCTGTGAGGATAGGAACAAGGGGCCAGGGCCAGATGCATGCTGCACACCTCATTGATTAAAATGGGGCTAAAAGGGTGGTTAAAGATCAATGTGATGCTAAAATGGTACATTAGCTCCAATTAGGCATGGTCAGAGGTTTGCATGCCCGAGGGAACATCCTGCTGCCCGCCCCAGCCACGAGAAATACTTTTCAGGGCTGGAGTTAGCATAGGAGCACCTGCAGAAGAAGGGTCATCCCCCTCTTTCCACCTGTGTTTTCTCTCACAGCTGACTCCTTGGAGCCCAGCTTGTAATGCCGGAACATTTAAGGATGTGCATCAGCCAAATACAAGCGACAGGGGTCAGTGGAGGGAAGCTGGGTGAAATATTTCTGGCCTAGGACATGCAGGATGTGATGGTCCCTCTGGCTTTAAAAATCTATTACTCTGCTTATAATAAATCCCCCAGTCACTTCCCAACATCTATGTTATTTTTAACCATCCGGGAAGCTACATGGTTAATTGCTTTCTTTGTACAAGCTAATTAGTTTGTGGCCTTTCCCGAACCCCTTTTAAGAACAGTCTTCTGAGGCTCAATCATTAAGATCCATTAAAAATGTCCCCAAATTAATGACCTGTGCAAAGTCTGGGCTGGATCAGCTCCAGCAGTGGAGGCAGGAGGGTTCCTCCCCGGGCTGGTGGCACGCTGGGGTAATGCTGCCTTGCAGGAGGGACCCGGGCACAGAGGGCCATGTCCCTCTCACCCTGGTCCCCCCTCCCACTAATGGGATTTTCAGGTTCTGGTGTTAAAATATATTGGCCTTGAGGCAACCAAGGACTCCTGTCCTGCAACGCGCTAGGAACCATTTCTTCTGGGCTTGGAAGTAGTTATTGATGGAAATAATTATTCTCCAATTCCATCAAAGGCTGGCTTCAGTTCAACCAAATGGTCTCCTCTGATGAATGCTGAGAGTTGCTAACGCTCTAAACTGGCTGGTAATCCCCTGGCGTTAAGTGCCATAGACATTGATTGAATATATATATATAAAAACATACTTATTTTTTTCTGTCTTTCATGACTAATATGAAAGTGCTTGCAGTTTGATGTGAACGATTACTGTGGCCTCAAAGGAGAGGATTATCACACCTTCTGCTGCCGGTCCCTGCCTGCAGAAGGAAGGAGAAAGCCTCTGCGGATGCTTTGCTGGCGCTGGCCTGGGAGGGCAGCAAGGGTGCTCAGGGCAATGCAGCTGGAAGCACGGGGCTCGCTCAGCAAAGGGGACGTGCTGCCCACAGAGACTTGTGCTGGAGCAGGCAGAAGGAAGAGGAGGCAGGAAGGATGCCCAGAGTTTGCCCTGCTGGGGGGCAACACTGCTCCACCATCGCAGCCTCTCTGCCCAACGTAGGGGTTGCATGTTTGTCCCTAAGGATGCATACCTGGCCATGGGCAGCCAGATCCGCACAAGGCAGCTGCCCACCCATCCTGCCTGTCCTCAAGTTTCTTCATTTCCATTAGACAATTCAATTTCTTGCACTCATTTTTCCCCTTCCTTCCTTCCTTCCTTCCTTCCTTCCTTCCTTCCTTCCTTCCTTCCTTCCCTCCCTCCCTCCTTCCTTCCTTCCTTCCTTCCAGCCCATACATCAGACCTCTCCAGAAGCTCCATCCCTGCTCCTGACAGGGAGACCGCACGCAACGGGTCACCCACCCGGCTGCCTGCAGCCAGCTCAGAGCAAACATGCCCTGTGCAACCTCCTGCCACGGACAGCTCACCTTGTCCCTTCCCTTCGCAGAGACTCTAGCCCAGGAGGGTTTTTTTGGGATCATGGCAGTTTTTGCCATCTTTTCAGCAGATGGAAGGGAAGCAGCAGGCATGCAGGGATCTCACCTCTCACCAGTCCAAGCCTTTCACCATTTTTCACAGCCCATCTCTACATTTTGGTATCAGATTTGGGCTCTCCCATGTTTTCCTTCCTTAGCAGAATGTGTTGAAGGCAGAGGGAAATGATCTATTCCTGCTCTAATAGTAGGAATACTCTAATGATGCAGAAAAGGTCACTGGAGGGAAAGAACCCAAATATTCCTAATTTGAAGGGGGGCAACACCACCGTAAAACACTATGGCCATTTGGAGGGGAACAGGGCAGGTAATGGCCCAGGAGGTGGGGGGACCCTGTTAACAAGCCGCAAGGTGGGGAGGTCCCTGCTTATTTTTGCAAACTGCCTGAACCACTTCCCACAAGCCTTTCCCAAAGGCACAACGTGTTTCTGAATCCCACTGGGCTCCCTGCTGCTGGCAGTGCCTCGCAGAGCCTCACCACCTGAAGCCACCCCATCCTGCCTCCCTCCCCCAGGGGGCTTGCATGTCACCCCCAGTTTGTAGTGGCACCATGGAGACCAGTTAATCACGCTGCGGCCCCCACACTCCACAATGGGTCCCTTTGGGACTGGCTGTCACTGTTTGCTGGGGAGTAGTAGAAAGTCACTGACAGGCTCAGCAGGAACCTTTACACCGAGTGTCATACCGGAGCCTGAGGTGGCCAGATAAGGCCACTTCTTTGCAGAGGCCCAGGAAAATGCAGGGCTGGGGAGGTCCCACAGGGCATTTGCAGGACTTGGGAGATGTGCTGGCCTCAGCAAAGACCCCTCATGGAAGTTGCTAAGGACATGTTGTGGCCTGTAGAGCTGCAGGTGTGCCCCATGGGTGAGTTCTGGGGGCTTAAACCAGCCCAGACATGGGAAAATATTCCCCCTCCATTAGCTTACATGGGATTGCACTGCCCTTCCTGCCCACAGACAGATCCTGGCATCCTTCACAGAGGATGGGGCAAGGGCATGAGGCATTTGTTGCCTCAGGGAGCAGAGCTAACTCACAAACAATCCCTGTTCCTCCATCCTGGGCCACTGCACTCAGTGCCATGACCAAGTGCCATCTCATCAAGCCATGAAATGTGGCACTTGGTGACACACGCTTCACTGAGAGCCGAGCCCAGCAACACCCATCCCCTCCAGCCCCGCAGTGACATGCAGTCGGTGCGGGTTTGGTGTGCACTTGAAATCCCTGTGTGCTGGCATCTCAGTGCTGCCGGGGCCAGGCAGCTGCCCTCCCCTGCCTGCAGGCTCCTGCAGCCCAGCCGAGCTCCTCTGCCCCAGCCCCACAGCATTCTCCTGCCACAAAGTTTTCATCAATCATCCTTTTCCCCCACAGTAACTCATCTGAAGGGGAGAGAAAATCCAGAAAATTGCCTTCCTAGTGACCTTCCAGCTGCTGGACCCCATCACCAGGCCATCTCCCAACCTGCAATGACATCGTCCCTCACCTCCGCAGGACAGGATCCAGAAGTCCCAGCCCTTGGTGGCCATGCTGCAGCCCCTCTGCCCTTTTCAGCTGCTTTTCAAGCAGCAGTGTAAGCACACTGGGGCTAGATCATGCTAACCAAGTCTTTTCTTTTTTTTTTATCATTTATTTTGCTTTGCACATGAGGTTGTGTTGGGTGCAGGATGCACCCAGCCCCATACAGAAGCAGTTTGGAGGCCTGGAGCACTGGCTGCACTTGGCAGAGCTGCACTGACAGCATTTCCAAGCTCACGACAGAGTATTTGGGAAAGTCAATATGAAAACTTTACTGCCTTGCCCTTTCAGCCCTGGCTGGCTCCATGTTCCTATCAATTCTACAGCCCCTGGTGAAAAGGTAAGAGCAGCTCCAGCCAACTGGAGCTCCGAAAACGAAACAGGTTGAAGCATCTCTGATGAGCCTATTAGTCGTGAATGTTTCACTGGCCTTAAACCAATGATGGATGCCTGGCCTGGGGACTGGGAACACCAGCGCGTGAAAGGACACAGGCGTCGGGGGCAGACACACTGCTCTGAGGGGAAGCGGGAGAAACTCCTGCGCCTGCAGCTGCTCTCCTGAGTAATGTGCAAAAAGTGCATGGACACATGATTGAATAGCTCAGCTTTCCTTTCCTCACCTGGACGTTTTGGCTGTGCAGGAGGGGGCAGGCGGTGAGTTGGAGTCCTTGCTCTCCCACATCCCTGTGTCTCTCTGTCGCAGCCACCTCCAATGTGCTTCTGCCCTGGGCTCTTGGCCCTGGCGAGGGTGGGCTGAGATGCTCATAGCATTTCAAAAATCCACCACTTTGGGCTGAGAAGCCTTTTGGCACTGGCAAAATGACCCTTTTATTTTCCCTCTTGCTCTCTGACTTTGCTCATCTGATTGAAAAAGAAAATGGTTGAACCGTTCTTTTGTCCCAGGAGAGGGAGGGGACAGAAAAGAAGGCTGCAAAGACATTTCCAAGCAAAAACTCTAGCAGATGTGTTTACGTAAAGCTCTTTGAAATATGCACTAAAAATACCTCTTCAAAATTAGGAGATGGGGGAAATTGTAAGTGCTTCCCACAAACACACACACACACAAACACCCCATGGCAGGTTCTTTCCCCACCTCGTTTAAACTGTTATTATTAGTGCGGCAGGAGCCCTGCAGTTTGTTATTGAAAATTATAATAGCAAATCACCGAGATATTTTCCCTGATTACACAGACTCCAAGCCAGTTCAATTTTAATCTTCTCCCCGCTATTTTTTCCGTGCATCAGCAGAGGCACCAGCTGCAGAAAAGCTCGTGGTTTTCTTGAGGCAGTTTAAACACAGAAGAGAAATACAATTCTGTAATGTACATTTTTCATCCAATTTTTGCCAGCCGTGACTCGCCTCCCCGTCCTGCTCTTGGGAACCCTGCGTACTGCTGCAAGCCCATATGCAGCAGCGGCTCCTTCTGCTTCTTGGACTCCAGAAAGGTTTAACGATCGCTCTTATCACATCCCAGGCCAAAAAAGCAGCTTGGCTCTTTATTTTCCAGCAGTTGATTTGCTATGCATGGTTGAATCAGAACAGAGGAGCTTCCCTGCTGGAAGAGGCCCGGGTGGCGGTGCAGGGTCAGTGCCAGATGCTTTCGGGGGATGCTGTGCGGTCGCAGCCCACGGGGACGGCTCTGTCCGGGCACCAGCTGGCGGCGGTGGGGCTCCCGCTGCGCAGCACTGGATGGATGGCTCTGGCGGAGCGTAAAGCTCCACGGAGGAAGGTGATGCTCTCATGGACCATCTTTCTTAGGCAGGGTCAGGCACGAGGGTGAGCATAGCCTCTCCCTGCTCCCCACGGCTGGGTCTCCTCCTCCCCAGGGGCACCGGGACCCCTGTCCCCCTTCCTTCCCGAGGACCTGGCTGCCTTGCAGGGTTCAGCATCATCTTCCCTTGCTGCCAGCAACCCAGGATGGCTCTGCCGACCGCCTGCCAGCGACAGCAGAGATAAACCCGAGGAATATGGCACACGGTCGTTTCGTTTCTAAAGAAAACCTGGACTGTTGCCCCATCTCAAGCGGTTTCTACGGCATCTTGTGCCTCCCACGCTGCCGGCTCAGAGGTCCCTGCAGTGTTTCATTCCTGTCAGCACCTGCAAGCTGCCAGGCCAGGCTTGCTCTCAGGGGGACAATCCTGTGCCTTTCTATCCTCAAATCCTCCTCCTTAGACAAATAACCTGCATGTTCCTATGCCTGTAAAGAAGCCAGTTTTCTCCCCAACCAGAGAGTAGGAAAGGAGCCTTGACTGTCCCCAGTGCCCACAAATGCAGCTGAAAGCGCCAGTGTTGCCATGCTGTGCCATAGCACAGCAATCCTGCACATCCCTGATGCACGTTTTGGGGGACTTCAGGCTCCTGAGTGACCCTGGTGGCACAGGGACTGGTCTGAGGAGGGAATGGGGCCGAGACCTTACGCTACACCCTGCCATAGCTCCACGGCCGCTCTCCTCCCTGCCAGCCACAAACTGCACTCCCAGACCCCATCCCTGCTATCAACCCGCAGGCAGTCCGGAGCAGCCATGGGGGCAACTGCTGGGGGCAGAGCTGATGGCCAGGCGTGGGGCAAGCCTAGCAGCCCTCGTAGAGCTTGTGATTAGGAAAAACCTGGATCTGAGCTCGAATTTCTCATTAATTGCTTGCCCACAAGCAGTGCAGGGCAAAACCAAGCAGGGTGAAGGTTAGGACTGTGGCGTGGGAGGAAGCCCAGTGGCTGTGGTTGGGCTCTTCCCAACACAACACGGGGAGCTAGAAGCTGAAGAGCACAGCAGATGACACTCAGCATTTTAGGAGGGTTTTAACAAAAAAACTATTCCAGACCCTTGCACAGGTTAATCTGGGATCTTTGGAGATCACTGTCCTCCTGGCGGGCTTGGGCTCACTCTTTAATGAGGAAACCACCCTGTGTGCTGCCAAGCGATGGCAGGGCCAGGCCACGGGAAGCCACATCCATGGTGCTCAGTCATTATGGTGCTCTCTGTGATGCACCAATTCCCTCCTTTGTCCAAAGCCCCACGCCATTTGGCATGGCAAATGGCAGTGAAATGGTGTATTTACTAATAACATAGCTCATTAAATTTTAATCAAATAGGGGATTGTAAGCACACAGTTACCAGGAGCTCCTGGGAGTGCTGGAAGATCACTTTAAAAATGAATTAGTAATAAGGCATGTTGGAGTCAGTAAGGAGAAGACGGCTGGAGAAGGTCCACCTGGAGCAGCAATGTTCCCTTTGCTGCTCACATAAGGCTTTTTCTTCGTCTCCCTTAATTTGCTTTTTCTGAACTGCCACTGGAAGAAGAGGGGAAAACACATTGGAAATCCCAACACTCAGAAAACTCAAAAAAGCCAACCTGTTCACACAGCTGCTGCCTGCCAGCAGAGCTGTCCTGGGAACGACTCTCATTGATGGGGAGAGCATGGAGAAGACGTCTGGGGACAGGGACACTCAAGTCACTGCACTCCATTAATAAACCACCCCCTGAGCCCCCCTCCCCGTGCCAGGGCACAGGCACGCATGCTGCCTTGCAGCTGGTGAACAGCAATACCAAGGGCTCAGCTTGAAAGAACTCTGACATGAAAAATTGCTCAAACTCTCCAAGGAGAGATCTGTGGGTGCATCCGAATGGGTATCCCCAACCCAGATGTCCAGGGGCATCACCCTCACAGGACAGCATCAGTCCCACTCTGCCCCATGGGGCTGCCAGACTTAGAGGAGTCGAGGATAACTTTTTCTGCCAACCCTACCATGCACCCATGAACAGCTCCTGGGGGTCTGGCGAGACGGGGGTCCCTGGTCGCATTTCGGACTTGCCTTCTGAACATCCATCCCACCACAATGCCCAGGGCTGCACTGCCAGGGCCACATGGGGCCAGGAGGGCTCAGTGATGCCGCAGGGAGCAGATGTCCCAGCACAGGGATGTGTGGGCAGCAATTAGCTCCCACAGAAAGGAGTTAAGCAACAGATTTTTTTTCCTGCCAGAAACATGAGCCTACAGCGTTCCCAGCCCAGGAAGGGAGGTGGCAAGAGGGCTTTAAAACCCCTGCTACATGCTGCTGGGTGCTTTTTATGGCTAGAAGGGCCCTTTGCCTCCTGTATCACATCTCCTATGTCAGTTGAAGTGGGAAATTACTGAACTGCACATTCATGGGTGGAAGGGTTTGGTTTGACTCCAAACTTCCTTCTCTGCAACAACCCCTGGTCCCAAAGGAAAAACCTTGGTGGTCTTGCCAGCTGCCCAGGAAGGACTGCTGAGGGGGCTTTAAGTTAAGGAGAGTTTCTGGGAAAGAAGACAGAGCCTTTTTTCCTCCTGCTGTGCTCCAAGGAGGGAGAGGTTGGCATGGCCATGCCATCCCTGCCATACACTGGGCACTGGGGTACCCAGTGCTGCAGCATCCAGGGCTGTCTGGGGGTCAGAGCCAGAAAGAGATCTCCCTCTCTGCTCCTAGGCCTTGTCCCCAACCATCCACATCACCCTACAACTCTGAACATTGTTTTAAATCATCCCAAAAAAGAAAGGGGAGAATATTTATTGGCTTGTTGCTCCCTAGGGGGAAGGTTTGAAGGAGACAGGTGGGTCCCTGGGCTCCTCGGCCATATGGAAGACTCTGCCAGGAGGGCCTGGAGAGAATCATTTCAGTTTTCGGCACATCCATCTTTAATTGGGTGTAGCAATAATTTTATTGCTTGCTGGGATTTGTGAGGCTGAACTAATATTTGTAAAATGCTTTGCTATCCTCAGCTGAAAGGCAATCTAGAATGGCAAAGCCCCGGTGTTATTCACATTTGGATAATCCAGAATTATTCATAAACAAAATCAAGATTATGCAAATATATTCATTAGTTCTTCAGAATACCTCCAGGAAAATAGAGGAATTAGTCTTGTTAACAATTATATATTATGTAAGTGTGTGTCTAAGCACGCACAGACCCACGCAGTGTCAATGCTGGGACACATTCGCCTGGGACTCATCTCAGGATCTCAGAGCGCTGGAGAACTTTGCTTTTGCAAAGTGGCCACCTCAATTTTGGGGTATCCTGATGCCACACAGAAAGCGACAGCACCCGGTGCAGACCCCTGCACCTCTCTGTGGGGTCCCATGGGCTGCTCTTCAGACAAAACAGCAGAGACATCCTCAGCATCCCCTCTGCACCCATCATGGACAACCCACACGTGAAAACCATCACCTTATTCTTGCCCAAACAGCCTTTGCTACCCAAATGAGGATTTTTACGGTACCTGCAGGGCTGGGAGGCTGAGGAGGTAGGATCTGGATGCAGCCCCCTCACTCAGGACCTGCCCTTTTCACACTGCACGAGCCCTCACCCCAATACGAGCTTGTGCCCAGCTTGGCTTTCTGCAGTGCAACACCACTGTTTATTCAGGGTGTGCTGAGAAAGAGGAGATAAAGGTGCGTTGAAAATACCACATGGTTTAATTAATGCCACATGCCTTTCACTCTATAGGTTGTGTGGATTGTTAATTATTTTTATAAAGAAAATAATTAGTCCCAATCAAGGCAGAAGCTCTCCAGAATTACAGCTCATTAACTGCTCTCACATTTTTCTGTTCTATAAAAAGTCATGTGGTGCTGATGAAAATTATAGACCCTTGGAATCAGCATTAAATACAAATTCAGACAGTGTTACCATCCTATTACCATCAACCGCATCGACTTGGCTTCAGTAATTGCAGCTGGAGATGAAGTGCAGGGATTTCTGCTCTATACAATCTCTGAAAACAAGCACTCTGCCCATTAGTTTGCCGGAAACAATGTGACACCAAGCCCCAACTCTGCTAAGTATGTCCCCGAGGAGATGACAGCCACCAAGGAGAAAGGGGAAAGCAAGACAGCTTTGCTGGGGATGGGAAGATGAGGGCTGCTCAGGTTCGGTTCATCTCTGGTTGGCAGCAGGGCTGATCCTACACAGAGCAGAGGGAACCATGCATGTCTGGTGCTTGTCTAAATTAGGAAGGTGAACCAGCTAACAATGCGGCAAATCTGTCCTATGGGCTGTGATAGCAAAGCCACCAGTCCAAGGGATGGAAAGAGCTAGAAAATGCAGAGGGTACAAGGAGCAACATTTAAGCAGTGGGATTATCCTCATGGGTTGTGGAGAAAATAAGACATGGAGCATCCTCAAGCATCCTGGTCCAAGCACTGTGCTGGGGCCAGCTCTATTGAACGCTGCAGAGGCCTCGCTCAAAGCCTAATTGAAAGAAATCACAGCACGTTAAAGGGAGTTCAGGTCAAATCAATACCGACGCAGTGGGGAGGGCGAGCGGGGGGAGCAAGGTGGTGGCCGTCTCCCAGCTCCGGCTCTGCAGGCAGGGCACAGTCTGCGGCCATGGGATTTGCTGCCTGCTTTTCTGCTGCGGAAGGGGAAGGTGAGACCTACTGTCCTCTGCTCTATGCAGGACAAACCCGTCGGCAGCACAGGGCGAGGATTGGCAGCCAGAGCCTGTGGCGGGGAGGGGGCAAGGGAGCCATGGGTCCTCAGGATCCTGCTTTTCAGTTTCCATTAATCAGGGATGAACATGCCTTTGGTGGCTTTCGCAGCCTGGCAGAGCCAGCAGCCAGCTCTTTGGCCCACGAGCCTCCACTACAAAATTAACCCACCTGCCCCCACAGTGGCAGCTCTCATGCTGACTGCCTGCCCTTGAACATTGAAGCCTGCTCGGAGGGATAAAGACAGGGAAATTGGGCTGCGGGTGGAAAAAACACTTCTGGGGGGCCCCCAAGGGCAACGGGGTAGTAACTATTGCCATGAGGCAGGAAACAGTGGGAGCCAAACCTGCCACTGGCATGTGCTGCTGGTGTTGTGCCTTTAGATCTGTCTCTGCAGGTGCTGAGATGCTCCACGGTCACAGCGAGGGCAGGGAACAGGGGCACAGTCACGCAGCCTCAGCACACCCAAGGGCAGGAACATGCCTGGAGCGTGAAATGGCTGCGTCTGCCAGCCTGGACTCTCCAAAACATCCAAAAAACCTGCATTGGCTCCTGAACCACACATAGGAATTCCAAAACTATGCCAATGACTTCTACAGCCATCGGACAGAATGGGCAACCGAGTCCTAGCATCCAGAGATGCCCTGGGATCCTGTGGGAGATACAGCCAACATGTGCTATGTCCTGCAGCGCTTAACCCCGCACAGGGACCCTGCCGGCACAGCCAGGGTCTGGGGACACAGGGCCAGAGGAGGTCACCAGGAGATCAGGTCCCTCCTCAATTAGGAGGCACGAGGCACAGTGGGCCGACAGCCCGTGTGCTCCACTGCTCCCCAGGGGGTCAGGCTGCAAAACACCCCCATCTCAGTGATTAACCAGCAGCTCCCTTTGTTCCTTCTCTGCTGGCTGTGCCCACTCAGACCCCACTGCACCTCCCTCCCACTGGCACGCGTTTGCTGCCTGCCTCTCCGCTCCGGTGGCCCTGCACCAGCATCCTTCATTAACTCGGCCAACGCGTGGCTGATGGGCAGACAAAGGCAGGGACGGGGTGGGCGGCTGCAGCAGGCAGATAACCACAGAGCCCATCACACACAGCAGGGAAGGGCAGGTGAAACATGGGCACTGGGATCCTTTGTTGCTTTGAGGGTTTTTTTCCTATATGTTCCTGATCTTGGAGTTTTTTGGCAAATAAAAACCCCATCCCTTGGAAGAAGCAGTGCTGAACCCACTTGCTTCTCCCCATTGTAACAAACCTGGCTGTGCAGGGGGAATTTGAAGAGGACAAGTGCTTCATAGGCAGTAGGTTCCCAGAGTTAAACCTCCATTCTCAGGAGGAGGTCAGCTCAAAGCCCTAACTGCCTCCCGCACTCGGTATGCACGGCCCTGGCCATGCCCACTCTGCCAGAGGAGAGCTGCTCCGCTGGCTGCAGACAACAGAGCAGTGGAGAAGAAGTTATGATATATTTATGTGCTATTACACATTGGTGTTATATATGCACGTCTTTGGCGGGCTGTTGGTTAGACGGCAGCTCCAGCTGACCCACAGATTAATTCAGCAGGTGGTCTTTAACTGTGAAATCTCTTAATGCAAAAATATTTCTCTTGCTGGGCAATAGCTAATTCTTCATCCTGACAGTAATGTAGCTAAAATCACAACCTCCTACCCGGCTCTGCTCCAGTCACACCCCAACACACGTGCTCTCAAGCACAGAGATAAATTCAATAAAACCAGCCCATTGCCAAAATGCTGTTGGGTTCCACCAGGATGATGCGCTGCTGGAGTTTGCTGTTAGTGGCAGAGAAAACCCATTTTCTCCCCGTGGCCATGAGTCTCAGAGCATTTTCAGCCACCTGCATGTGAGATGGACATCTCAGTCCCAGGATCCAACAGCACAAAGGTCTTTGCAGCCCATACCAGCACATATCACAGCCTCCCTTACCCCAGGGATGAAGTGGGGTGAGAGGAGAGAGCAGAGCAACCCCGCAGGCAGCAAGACCCTGCCCGCACTACCCCCAACCCCTCTGTCCACCCAGGAACTGCTCAGGAGCAACTGAGAAGATGCCCTCCCCAGTGCCCCAACTCCCACCTCTGTGCCTTGCAAAGCCTCCAGTCAGGGCTGGGCAGCAGTAGCTGTTTCTCCTTTCATTAATGACGAGACATAAATTAAACATGAAGTGTTAAATGGGTCATTAGTGAAGCAGTTAGCCCCAACCTCACTGCCTCCAGACTAGGGATCCATCTCAGCTGGCCTGAGACACCAATAGAGTTTTTAATAGAGATTTTTCCCCACCTTTTTTTTTTAAAGCCCTTCCTGCAGTCCTCATTGCACTGGCAGGGAAAGCGCTCCCGCCGTGTGCGAAAAAAACCTGCTATTTTTAAACTCCCAGTGTTTGTCAGCGCTTTCAGCTCGAGTGGCTGATGGAGAAGCCAGTTTTGCAGCACCCGGCGTCCCGCAGAGGGTTGCGTGGACTTTGCCAAGTGATGGTGGCACCACGACATGGGCACTGTGCCCAGCCATGCTGCCGGAGGTGGTGGTGCAGCCCGCTCATCCCCCCGGCATGTGTCAAATCCACATCACACCAAAGCCCTCTTAGGGATGCTGTGCCACTGGGATCCACACCTCCTGCCAGATTTCAAACACCACGACCTCTGTGCCTTTGCACGCACCTGTAAAATCAGCAAGAGGGGCTGCAAAGGCAAACCAGTTCCTGGGATTTGGTGTTTCTCCCTGTGCTTTGCTGGGAATGCCAAAGGGCTCCGATCCGGGCATCTGACCCAGCCCTGTTTTCCAGCTGGTGGCACTGCCAGGGATCAGGGCCTGAGGAGCTGCGTATGGGTCTCCCGTGGGGTAGGGCAGGACTGTGGGTGACAGCAGACTCATGTTCTGCTAAGAAGCAAAGAGCCCCTGGGGGACTTGAGCCAGACCAGGGGTGGTAGCAACCACCCACAGCCAAAATACAGGTGGGATTTGATAGCCTGGGTCAGGCTTTGCAATGATGAAAAGGTTTCAGTGGCCACAGGGAGAAAAGGAGAAAAAAAAGAAAAGGAAAGGGTGGTCATGCATGAAATTATTTCATTTCAGTGATGTGGGGTTTGCATTTGATAAGTTCATCTTATCGAAACATGTACGTATAGAAAGGTCCAGCAACCTGCCATGGAGATGTGGGAAGGGGTAGGAATGAGACTGAGCAGAGAAGGGCTCAGATCCAGCCATGGCCCTCTGGGAAGGAGAAATCTCCCAAGCCCGGGGACCCCAGAGAAGAGGGGGGACCCCATGCACAGCAAGAGTGGGGTCCACAGAGTCCCTTTCCGGGGACAAGCTGCAGTGCAACAGACTGCCCTGGATAGTAGAGGCAGGATAGTGACAGCAAGGAGACAAGAGTGGCCTCAGGACCTGCCGGTGGGCAGAAGCTCCTTAGCAATCCCTGACATCAGGATCATTGCTGCTATTTATTATTTAGGGCCTCGCAGCCCTAAACGTTTCTTAGCTAAACATAGAGGGAGGGATGTGAATGTGTGCATGGGGGTGTGAGGTTTAAAAGCCCTGCTCTCCTGGCTCTCCAGGCACAGGAGACAAGCAGGGACAGGGGCTGGCCAGCTCTCCCCAAGCCAGGCAGGGATGGGTCTCTGCCCCACAAGATCCTAAACTTTCACATTTTGCCCTGGCCTTTTGCTCCACACTTTGGCACCTCTGTGAAACAGCCTCATTCAAGTGCTGGGACCATGCTGAGCCTGTCAGGGAGGGGACCCCATGGTCAGCACAGCCCCCCGAAGTGCTGGACCTTGCCGGGGCTGCACTCACAAGCCCAGCATCTAGGGGCCGAGCCTCTGCAGCATCTGCAGACAGAGGGGCTCCCCAGCAGCTGGGGGAGCATCTGCAGGTGTCTCTATTTAAGGATAAAATCAAATATTCCTACAAAACTATCCTCTGGCCAGCTAGTGGACATTCCCCACTTTGCTTCCTTCCACCTGATTTCATCACTCATCTGAAGAGGAGGACAAGGAGAGGAGATGAGATACAGTGCAGCGTGGGCTCCCTTCTCCCCAGGGATGGGGGCAGCAGGAAGCCGCAGATTTGGAGAGAGCTGCACCCTCTGTTTCCCCACAAGACACTTTGGGCTCTCCCTCTGAATGAGGGCCAGATTGTGCCAATGTTCTTGCTGGTGAGCATGGGAATTGGAGCAACAGAGCCAGATCTGGGCCCTGAGCAGAGCACTCAAATAAACTTTTACAGGTCAGAAACTGCCCGTCCTCCAAACCACAGTGTTTCCCACCAGCCTTCTGATTTCCAGTCCCTGCAGCGTTGGTCTGGGGACAACCCTCAGCCCCACACCCACTTCTGGGAGCTTTTAGGTGAGGGTGAAAAAATGCCACATGACCGCAACAGGGGTACAGTGGGGAAAGGTAGTACTTTTGGGGGTACCCAAGGTCTCTAAGATGCCCCCATCCATAAGTCTGGGGTTCCTAGGGGGCTTCCAAAGTGCTTTTACACCATCCCATGATGATGCACACGTCGTTTGGCTAAGGCACCCATGGGTGCTGAGCCCAGACATGCTGCCCAGTGCTCACTGCATCCCACTCAGCCTGGTGTGGGTCCATCCCACCAGTGTGCCAGCTGGGCCACCTCTGTGGGGACAGAGGTGTCCCCCACCCCACTGGGGAGGCCAGCAGGGACACAGTCCCCAGCACCAGTCCAGTGGAAAGGCAGATGGATAGGGCCAGGGGGAAGGAGGAGGATGAAGGCTCTGTGAGCAGCAGGGAGGGGAGTCTCGCAGGCATCCCTGGCTCTGCCCCTCGCTCTGCTCCCCCCACCCTCCCAGCAGCTCCTGAGCTGCCTAATTAGCTCTCCCCACTCCCGCCGTCCAGCTGGAGCCGGAGGGCAGGGGCAGACAAAAGCCTCTCTATTGACAGCCCCTCCAAGGAAGGGGCTTTTCTTCTCCCCCTCTGCTTTTCTTTTCAAGCCCTCTCCCCCCACTTGGGCCGGGGCCATGGGCTCATTAGTGCTCAGGCTCGTTGGGAGCGGAGGGAGCAGATGGCAGCCAGGCGGCTGGCGCAGCCGGCCCTGCTGCCGCCTCTTCCCGCAGAGCAGATGCCCGACCAACAAGGGGGAGGATTAACAGGAGTGGGGGGCTATCAGCACAGCAGGGCCACCAGCGGTTTCTTCCTCCCTAGCAGCACACCCCGACACTGATGCCCAAGGGCTGCCAGCCGGCTGGGGATGAGCGGGGATCAGGGTCACTGAAATATGGCCAAGGAGCCAGAGGTTGGGATGGGAGAGACCTGGTCCCCAGTCCACTGGGCACTCTCTGCTGGGGCAAAAGTCACTGCAGAGGCCACGGGGGAATTGCAGCCGCCTTCTGCCCTCGCTGGGGGTACTGTGACCCCCTGGCACTGCAGTGCCACAGCTGCTCTTGCCCAGTCCCAGCACAGCCAGGGAGGACACAGTGCCACCCTTGTCCCAGGAGGTTTACAGCAGCAGCACCCAGACCTGTCCCCGAGATCACCTGCAATGGCAAACCAGGCAGTGAAACTGTGCTTAATCCCACTTCAACAACACAGCCCTCCCTCCCACCCTGTGCACAGTGCACCCAGGGGGATTAAGGGTTAAAGCACAAATCCCCTGCGCTGCCCTGATGTGACCCACTTAGACCATCTGGCAGGGAGGGATGCAGGAGCCTCCTTTCTCCCAGCACTGTCGGCGCTCACCCAGCAGCACCGGCTGCCCCAGGAGCTGATACCAGCAGCTGCAGGCCCCAGCCTCAGCCTCGCCCTCACTTGTCATGAAGAAGTGGATTATGTCTGAGTTTGGGGGTGTTGGGACAGGGCAGCCTGTACCACAGTGCTGTGGTTGGCGGTTTGGGAGCAGGGAACCCAGACACCCCCAAAGCATCCCGCAAGCCCCCAGACTGCCACCGGCTCCAAGTCCCAGGGGAACCCTGGAGCATCTCTCTGCCTGGCCATCCCTGGCACCCGCAGGTTCCCCAGCAGACGGGTGCTGATGAAATTCGCAGCAGCACCAGGAGAAGTCAGGCTGCTGGGTGCCAAGGGGCTCCCAGCCACCGTTCCGTGGCTGGGGTTGTGGCCCGGGAAGAGACCAGGCAAAAGCCCAGCTGAGAGGGAGAAAGGGGGATCCTGGTTGTGGGGCTGGGACCACACCGTGGTGGTGATCCCCATCCCCAAAGGCTGGGCAGAGACTGCTGGCACCTTATCATGGGAGGTGGTTTGAGGAGTATTTTCAGTTCACAAAAGCCAAAGCCCCTTGCAGCAGCCATCAGGTGGGGATTGCAACATCCTGACGGACCAGTGAGAGGGAGCGAGGGCACCCCGGCTGGGCAGAGGGGCTCGAGGCAGGGTGGTGTGTCCCTGTCCCTGACCCCAGCCCTCCCCAGCCCACTGGGCACACAAATTGCTCGAATCCCACCCTGGCACTTTCCCTGTACTAGAGCAACCCCCCTGCAAAAGCAAAGCATAGGAGCAGCCCCAGCCCCGCTCAGCTTCCCCAAACCAACCATAGCTGCAAAAGCGCAGCCCCAGGCTGCACCCCACCAGGCCCTGCCTGGGGAAAGGCTAATTGGAAAAGCCCCTTTCCCCATCACCTGGGTTTTTCCTTTCATGCTGCAAACTGGTTAATAATCCATTTACTTTGGCAGAGCCCTGCTCTGGGCACCAAGCCGTCTAGGGGTGTAGTACATGCCTCCCCCCAGCCCCACAGGAAAGGGATTAATGTATTCTTTTGTTCCAGGATGAACTGTGGGTTTAGCAGAGCTTTAACCCTCCAAACCTCCCAGACAGCTTGATGGGAATTTAGATGGAAGAAGCTTTATCTCCAGGACCAGCAGCAAGGCGGTGGCAAAGGATGGGGCACACGGCAGAGCCAGCTGGAAGAGGAGGGAAGAAAAGAATTTTTTAAAAAATCACTGTCTGCCCCAGGAACCCCACTGCTGCCCCACAAGGATGTAGGATTGAGCCCTTAGGCATGCCCAGAGCAACCTGTGGGGACAGATTTGGGCTATGCCCACTGTGAGGGTTCCCAGCAGGACACTTATACTGCAGCTGAACCCCTTTACACCCTCCAAGGGCACAGGCTCAATCAGAAAAACTGATGGGGAGATGGGCAGCACCGGCCCAGAAACCATGCCCATTGCCTCCACTGCTGCAGGAAGTGTGGGGCCAGATCCAGGGCAGAGATCCGCGGCGCTTGCAGAGGACCAGCTGTCAAGTGTGGGAGAAAACAGAAATCCAGATGGTCATCTTAATTTTTCATTTGGCTAACTGGTCTCCCCGTCTCCTCTCTGGTGCACTCTGCTCTCTGGCACTGCAGTCACTTGCTCTTAAATTAGCCGGGGGCATCGTCAGGGAAGAAAGGCCAATCCGGGTGCAGGGAAACCTTCAGGAAAAACAAACCCAGAGTGGAGCAGGGCACGGAGGCGGCTGCGAGAGGAGCTGCCACAAGCCTTGGGACTGTTCTCCCCACGGATAGGGAGCAGGAGCCCGGCTCTGGCTATTGCTGGACTACAAACCAGGTGCTGGTTCGGGGTGCTGGGGACATTGCCGTGTGTGCCCTGATGGGGAGCCCCTGCAAGACGCCTGGAGATGTGAGCTCTGGCATCTCACAGGCGGGATCCTGCCAAGACAGCAGCCGCGGGCTCCCGGCAGAGCCCTGCGTGATGCAAGCTGAGCCGGCAGCCCTGACGAGAAGAGCCAAGGGACCACAGTCCCTCTGCTCCCCCAGCCTTTGGCTTCGGCCCCCTGAGCAGCAAAGCCCCTCTGTGACATGGGGGCAGGGGCGAGCGCAGCAAGTGCCCTGCAGACCCCAGGGAGAGCCCCACCGCGGCTGCCCCCGCTCAACACCTGTAGCCAGGGTGGTGGCAGATGGCTGCACCGCGGGGAACGTCCCCCAGCCCCGGCCGGCGGCACACACTGCAAGAAGACAAAAGGAGCTGGGCTGCACCAACACCGGGACCTGGCAGCATCACGGCCGGCTGTGCGGAGCACATCCCGGCGTCGGGAACCCATCGCGCAGGATCTGCGGGTGCCAAGGTGCAAAACGCAGCAAAACCGAGCTGGCGGGTCCATTTTGCTGTGTGCTGAGAGATCCCGACCCCTGCACAGATGGTTCCCCTCCCACTGGAGCTGGCATCGCCAGCAAAATGGAGAGGCACACGCGTTCGTTAACTTTTTAACAGAGCTACAAATGCTCCCAGCTGTGGTCCTCAGCCCGACCAGGATATTTGTGGCAATCCAAATTGCCATGTAGAGCTGTGCATTGCTCCTGGTACTTGGACTTGCTGTTATTTCCCCAATGTCCTCATTTGTTGTCTTATTACATCTCTGATTACAAGATATTTAAGCAGCACAGCTCACTCAGGCACTTTCAGGCAGGAGAGAGCGTGTATATGTGAGCCAGCACTCAGCCTGCTGACGGCCCCTTTGGGTGCCAACCGTAGCCCGATGCAGGGGAGGAGAAAGGCACGGTGGTTCCTTTCCCTTAGGAAGGCTGAAGCCCTGCAAACACTGCCCAGGGAAATGAGATTTGCTTTTCTTTGGAAGCCTAAACCGTGCCTTTCCCAATTTCCTACCCTGATTAGTGGTCATTGGAGAGATTGGAAAAACGCTCGGGCAGCTGGGCCACAGGGGCCAAAGTGACCCCCACATTGCATGAGCAGCCGGAGCCCCATTGCATGAGCAGTGGAACCCCTGTCCCCATCGCCGCTGCGGCTCACAGCCTCCACCGGCACGGGAGGCATCCGAAATGGCTCGCTCCCCACAAGCAATCTGCTCTTTAGTACAGGCTGATCCCCCAACACCCAGCCCGCTGCAGGCCAAGCCCCTCTCCTCTACAGACCTGCTGCCTTCATGAAACTTTGGGTTGTTCCCCACACCGGGTGGGGAGCAGCCAGCAGTGGAAATACAGAGTGAAGAGAGAGGAGAACCAGTAAAAGCTTCCTTTCCTTATAAGAACAGTGCAAAGAGGATATTTTTAACCAGTATTGAGACTGTCAGCAAAATAAAACTGGTCTAAATTAGAGAGCACATAGTTGCAAGGAAGCCGCAGGGCTCCTTGCCCATGTGACAGCCGGGCTGAGCGGCTCGGGGGGTACGAGCAGCCCCCTTGCCTCATTTCACGAGTTTTGGCCATTGCTCTTCCTCTGGCAAACGCACGGGCACCGGCCTCCCTGGGAGCGGGAGGGACAGGGCAGCAGGCACCCTGGGGTCAGCAGTGCCAGAGCTGTCCTGGCCCACGGCTGTGTGCAGGCTCCTGGGGCAGCCGTAGCCTCCGGGCAGCGCGTCCCTGGGGTGCGCCCATCAGCCTCCCCCCGGCACCAAGGCAGGGTCCAGCTGGAGCGGGGCTGTTCCCCTCCCCGGGCACCACCTTCCCGAGGGTCCCTGGTGAAGGGGCGATGCAGGGACAAGGCAACCAGCAGGACACACACGCCAGGGGTCTGCATGGCAGGGATGGAGGTGGCCACAATTTCTGGCTGGTGACCCGCACCACTGCCCCCCCTCCATAGCCCAGCTAGAGCTTTCCAGGCCCCTGCCATGCTTCCCTCGGGATGCAGGCAGCTCCCGGGCTCCAAGCACCGCCGAACCAAAGTTTCCTGAGCCTGCTCCCCTCCGGAGCACAGCACCTACCCGGGGGGTGCCCAGCCAGCCAACATCCCCCTGCCCCAGGCAAGGGGGGGGACCCCCAGGTCCCCCAGCCCCTAACTGGGAATGAGGGGAGGAGACCCCCCAGACCCTCCTGGTGGGGGAGCACTAATTGGAGGTGAGGATGAGGCTCGGGGTGGTGCAGCCCCCAGCCGGAGGCAGAATGGGGGGTGTCCCTGAGCCCCTCCCCGCCGTGCCCTGGCAGCCCTTACCTGGGCAGCGGCTTGCGGGCCGTGATGCTGGCCACGATGATGCTCTCGGGTCGCGGCGTGGCCACGGCTTTGAAGGTGCCTCGCCAGAACTTCTCGAAGAGCTGCTTCTCACCCTGCTGCACGCTGGCCATGGCCCCCCCGGCCCCCCCGGCCCCGCCGCTCTCCGCGGTGCTGAGCGCTACATCCCCCGGTTCCG